>NC_057810.1:428343393-428643393 GCF_018294505.1 Triticum aestivum
GCGACGGCGCTAGGGTTAGGGTTTAGGGGCGGCGGCGGCGGCTTGGGCTGGCGGCGGCGGCTTGGGCTAAGGGGGGTCGGCTCGGGCGCTATATAAAGGCCCCGACCAGGAGAGTCCTAACCGATCCCGGCCCGTAGTCGGTTCGGATCTTTTTTTTTTAAAAAAAAATTAATAATTTCGCGCAGAAAATCAAACGAAAGAAATACTAAATGGACCCCAAAAATCCCGAAATAAAATTTCCCCGTCTTCTAAAATCAAGCCGGTTTAGATGAACATTTATTTGGGGCCTAAATGCAATTTTGAAAATGCGCATTTTTCCTAAATTCCAATAAAATAGCAATAAAATCCAAAATAAAATCTTATTTGATTTTTTTATTAAATCGTCAATATTTCTTTATTTTGGGAAAGTAATTTATTCCCTGTCTCATATTTTTATAATTGAAATGATTGAAGATAAAATAAATAAAACCAAATGCTCCTATTTCCAAAATTTGGGAAAACTCAAATATGAAAATATCGAAATCCCCAACTCTCTCCGTGGGTCCTTGAGTTGCGTGGATTTTCTAGGATCGAGGCAAAATGCATTAAATATGATATGCAATAATGATATATTTGTATAACATTCCAAATTGAAAATTGGGGATGTTACAAACATGCAACTCAAGCCAATCACGATCATCAATTAACCCATAGGACAAAACAGATATACTCAAACATCATAGGATAGCCATACATCATTGGGGAATAATATATAGCATTGAGCACCAAGTTTAAGTACAGATTACAGCGGGTAAAAGAGATGTTACACCGCTGCATGGCAGGGGGAAGAGTTGGTGATGAGGGCCATGAAGTTGTTGGTGTAGATCGCGGTGTTCCGGCGCCACCGGAAGCGAGGGGGAGAGAGCCCCCCTTCTTCTTCTTCTTCCTTGACCTTCTCCCTAGATGGGAGAAGGCTTTCCCTCTGGTCCATGGTCTCCATGGCTTGGGAGGGGCGAGAGCCCCTCCGAGATTGGATATGTCTCTCTCTGTTTCTGTGCTCTCAGATTCTGCCCTTTCACCATTTCTTTTATATCCGGAGATCCGTAACTCCGATTGGGTTGAAACTTTCGCCCAGATTTTTCTCCGAAAATTAGCTTTCTTGCAGCAAAAGAAGAGCATCAACCGCCTTACAGGGTGTCCACAAGGTTCAGGGGCGTGCCTCCCCCCTGGGGTGCGCCCCCTACCTCGTGGCCCCCTCGTGCATCGTCTCACATTGATTCTTCTTCCCAAAAATCATAAATATTCCAAAAATAAGATCCATCCGTTTTTATCCCATTTGGTCTCCGTTTGATATTGGGTTTCTGCGAAACATAAAACATGCACAAACTGGCACTGGGCACTGGATCAATATGTTAGTCCCAAAAATAATATAAAAAGTTGCCAAAAGTATATGAAAGTTGTAGAATATTGGCATGGAACAATAAAAAATTATGGATACGACGGAGACGTATCAACATCCCCAAGCTTAATTCCTGCTCGTCCTCGAGTAGGTAAATGATAAAAAAGATACTTTTTTATGTGGAATGCTACCTATCATAATCTGGATCATGTAATCTAATCATGGCATGAATATTAAGACACGAGTGATTCAAAGCAATAGTCTATCATTTGACATAAAAACGATAATACTTCGAGCGTACTAATAAAGCAATCATGTCTTTTCAAAACAACATGGCCAAAGAAAGTTATCCCTACAAAATCATATAGTCTGGCTATGCTCCATCTTCATCACACAAAATATTCAAATCATGCACAACCCTGATGACAAGCGAAGCCATTGTTTCATACTTTTGACGTTCTCAAACCTTTTCAACTTTCATGCAATACATGAGCGTGAGCCATGGACATAGCACTATGGGTGGAATAGAATATGATGGTGGAGGTTTATGTGGAGAAGATAAAAAAGGAGAAGGTCTCACATCGACGTGGCTAATCAACGGGCTATGGAGATGCCCGTCAATTGATGTCAATGTGAGGAGAAGGGATTCCCATGCAACGGATGCACTAAGAGCTATAAGTGTATGAAATCTCAAACTGGAAACTAAGTGGGTGTGCATCCAACTTGTTTGCTCATGAAGACCTCGGGCATTTGAGGAAGCCCATCATGGGAATATACAAGCCAAGTTCTATAATGAAAATTCCCACTAGTATATGAAAGTGACAATATAGGAGACCCTCTATATGAAGAACATGGTGCTACTCTGAAGCACAAGTGTGGTAAAAGGATAGTAACATTGCCCCTTCTCTCTTTTTCTCTCATTTTTTTGTTTTCTCTTTTTTTTGGTGGGCTTCTTTGGCCCCCCTTTTTTATTTGGGATTCTTTGGCCTTTTTTTCATTAAGTCCGGAGTCTCATCCTGACTTGTGGGGGAATCATAGTCTCCATCATCCTTTCCTCAATGAGGCAATGCTCTAATAATGATGATCATCACACTTTTATTTACTTACAACTCAATATTACAACTCGATATCTAGAACAAAAATATGACTCTATATGAATGCCTCCAGCGGTGTACCAGGATGTGAAATGATCTAGCGTAGCAATGACATCAAAAAACGGACAAGCCATGAAAACATCATGCTAGCTATCTTATGATCATGCAAAACAATATACCAGTGAATGCTCAAGTCATGTATATGATGATGATGGAAGTTGCATGGCAATATATCTCGGAATGGCTATGGAAGTGCCATGATAGGTAGGTATGGTGGCTGTTTTGAGGAAGATATAAGGAGGCTCATGTGTGATAGAGCGTATCATATCATGGGGTTTGGATGCACCAGCGAAGTTTGCACCAACTCTCGAGGTGAAAAAGGGCAATGCACGGTACCGAAGAGGCTAGCAATGATGGAAGGGTGAGAGTGCGTATAATCCATGGACTCAACATTAGTCATAAAGAAATCACATACTAATTGAAAAAATCTATTAGTCATTGAAACAATGTACTACGCGCATGCTCCTAGGGGGATAGATTGGTAGGAAAAGACCATCGCTCGTCCCTGACTGCCACTCATAAGGAAGGAAATCAATAAATAAATCATGCTCCGACTTCATCACATTACGGTTCACCATACGTGCATGCTACGAGAATCACAAACCTCAACACAATTATTTCTACTAATCCACAGTTGCCCACTAGCATGACTCTAATATCACCACCTTTATATCGCAAAACTATTCCAAGGAATCAAACATATCATATTCAGCGATCTACAGGTTTATGTAGGATTTTATGACTAACCATGTGAATGACCAATTCCTGTCATCTCTCTAAATTGATATAAGTGAAGCAAGAGAGTTTAATTCTTTCTAAAAAATATATGCCCATGCTCTAACAAATATAAGTGAAGCAAAAGAGCATTCTACAAATGGCGCTTTTCTATATGAAGAGAAACAGGCAATCCAAACTTCAAATGATATAAGGAAAGCACATGAAGCATTCTATAAAGCCATACTCAAAAGATATAAGTGAAGTGCAATGAGCATTCTATAAATCAACCAAGTACTATCTCATACCAGCATGGTGCATAAAAGAAAAGTGAAAACTAAATGCAAAAGACGCTCCAAGACTTGCACATATTGCATGAACGAAACGAATACGAAAACATACCGATACTTGTTGAAGAAAGAGGGGATGCCTTCCGGGGCAACCCCAAGCTTAGATGCTTGAGTCTCCTTGAATATTTACTTGGGGTGCCTTGGGCATCCCCAAGCTTGAGCTCTTGCCTCTCATCCTTTTCCTCATCTCGAGACCTCCTCGATCAAACACTTCATCCACACAAAACTTCAACAGAATTCTCGGTAAGATCCGTTAGTATAATAAAGCAAATCACTACTCTAAGTACTGTTGCAAAACCATTCATATTTTGTTTTTGCATTGTGTCTACGGTAATATAACTTTTCCATGGCTTAATCCACTGATATAAATTGATAGTTTCATCAAAACAAGCAAACTATGCATCAAAAATAGAATCTGTCAAAATCAGAACAGTCTGTAGCAATCTGAAAATTCACCATACTTCTGGACCTCAAAAATTCTACCAAAATTAGGAAAAATAAACAATTTGTACATAAAGACAGTGCAAAAAGTTTCATAACCGTTTGACGTTCCAGTAAAAAATGTGAAATTGCGCACTACAGCCAAAGTTTCTGTCCTGCACCGCACAAACCAACAAGCATTGTAAATATCCTAAAGGCAAACCTTGGCACATTATTTTTATAATACAACGGAATTGTACAAGGGGATAGTTATGTTTGATGAAAATTTTCTGTAATTAAGATTCACAAAGTTTCCGTGAGCATGAACAAAGTTCAAGGAGCTCTCCCACTTCAACAATGCTTGTCTCTCTCACTTTCACTTTCCTTTTTGAAAAGTTTTGGGTTCCCCTCTTTATTTTTTTGTTTTTAAACTATATGAAAGCACTCAACAGAAATAAATGACTGTCTAAAACTTCCGGGTTGTCTCCCTAGCAGCGCTTTCTTTAAAGCCATTAAGCTAGGCATATAGTGCTCAAGTAATGGATCCACCCGGATCCCAAGGTATATCAAAGCCGATTTTAATTAACAATGATTTGTAATTTAGTAGTGAGCACAAAGTAACATATATCATGCAACAATGAATTCTAACTCTCTTCCTATACATCGGCATGTCATAAAATAACAATTCATGCACACCAAGTAAAGGCCAATGCATAGTATAAGCAGTTTCTTGCAATTCTATCATATGGGAAACACAAAGAGGTGGAGATATATTTCCTCTCTCATAATAATTACAAGTAGGATCAGAAAGCACATGCATATTATATCTATCAAAATCATTATGTGTAGTAGTAAAACACAACCCATCAATATAATCCTTAATAAGCACAAACTTCTCCGATATAGTGTAGTTTGGAGAATTCAAAAAGATAATAGGACTATCATGCATGGGTGCAATAGCAACAATTTCATGTTTAACATAAGGAACTATAGCAAGTTCATCTCCATAAGCATCATTAATATTGGCATCTTGGCCACAAGCATCATCAAAAAGGGGTGTTCAAGAGAATCAACAAGATCATAACAATCATCATAGCAATCATCCTTCGGTAAGCATGAAGGGAAATTAAACAATGTATGAGTTGAAGAGTTACTCTCATTAGAAGGTGGGCACGGGTAGCTAATCCACTCTTCCTCCTTTTGTTCTTCGCTCTCCTCATCATCTTTTTCATCCACTGAGGTCACAGTTTCATTAATTTCTTCTTCCATAGACTCCTGCAAAATATTAGTCTCTTCTTGGACAGTGGAGAATTCCTCAATATATGGTTTAACATAGGCATTAGAAGCATAATTATCATGACAATATTCAAGTATGGCACAATTTTAACATTTTTAAAGAGTGGCATCATACTTTTCAATCAAAGAAGCAATTTCATAAGCACCCATAAAAGCAACAAATTCTTCAATTTGTTGAACATCATAGTAATTATAAACACCCTTAGCATACGAAGATACGATTCCATTATCACTAAACTCACATTGGTAGGGAAGGTGTTTCTTAGGGTTTTTAGAACAACAAGTAAAATCATATATTTCACATAAATTCCAAGCATAGCGTTGCAAACGATGAATTTGATCCAGTAAAAGTTTCCCTCTTTCAGATATACGGTGTCGCACTTAACAAGCATGCTCATCTAAAGATTTGCCCTCAATTAAGCTAGTTGGGGTTTCAACATGAGCACATAGGGATCGAAGATGATCCAAGTAAAAAGCTTCAGGAGTGTGATAGATTTTGAGTGGTTCTTGAACCATTGGTGTAGTAGGTACAACTAATTTTTTTTGGTATTTTGCGTTTCCTACCCATAACTAAATATAGCAAACAACTAAGAACAGCAAATAAACATTACTTAGTGATAAAGCAAACAAGCACACAGGAGAATATTCACCACACGCTATGACTCCCCGGCAATGGCGCCAGAAAAAGGTCTTGATAACCCACAAGTATAGGGGATCAATTGTAGTCTCTTTCGATAAGTAAGAGTGTCAAACCCAATGAGGAGCTAAAGGTAGAACAAATATTCCCTCAAGTTCTATTGACCACCGATACAACTCTACGCATGCTTGACGTTCGCTTTACCTAAAACAAGTATGAAATAAGAAGTACTTTGTAGGTGTTGTTGGATAGGTTTGCAAGATAATAAAGAGCACGTAATAAAAAGTAGGGGCTGTTTAGATGAAGACACAACTAATTTAGTTTTAGTAAAGATCTTGTTGTCACGAGGAACTTATTTGTCCCTAGGCAATCGATAACTAGACCGGTAATCACTATTGCAATTTTATTTGAGGGAGAGGCATAAGCTAACATACTTTCTCTTCTTGGATCATATGCACTTATGATTGGAACTCTAGCAAGCATCCGCAACTACTAAAGGTCATTAAGGTAAACTCCAACCATAGCATTAAAGTATCAAGTCCCCTTTATCCCATATGCAAACAACCTACTTACTCGGGTCTGTGCTTCTCTCACTCACGCCACCCACCATAAGCAAAGCATGAACATATTGCAAACCCTACTGTGGGGATCCCTCACGCTTGCACGACACGGAGATCACCATAGGACAGCACCAATAATAAAACATGCAACTCAAACCAATCACGATCATCAAATAACCCATAGGACAAAACGGATCTACTCAAACATCATAGGATAGCCATACATCATTGAGGAATAATATATAGTGTTGAGAACCATGTTTAAGTAGAGATTACAGCGGGTAAAAGAGAGGTTACACCGCTACATAGAAGGGGGAAGAGTTGGTGATGAGGGCGGTGAAGTTGTTGGTGTAGATCACGGTGACGATGATGGCCCCCGGCAGCGTTCTGGTGGAATCGGAAGCGAGGGGGAGAGATGCTTGTCGGTGTCAAAACCAGCGGATCTCGGGTACGGGGTCCAAAACTGTGTGTATAAGGCTAATGGTAACAGGAGGGAGAGGACACGATGTTTTACCCAGGTTCGGGCCCTCTCGATGGAGGTAATACCCTACTTCCTGCTTGATTGATCTTGATGATATGAGTATTACAAGAGTTGATCTACCATGAGATCGTAGAGGCTAAACCCTAGAAGCTAGCCTATGATTATGATTGTTGTTGTCCTACAGACTAAACCCTCCGGTTTATATAGACACTAGAGGGGGCTAGGGTTACACAGAGTCGGTTACAGAGAAGGAAATCTACATATCCGAATATCCAAGCTTGCCTTCCACGCAAAGGAGAGCCCCATCCGGACACGGGACGAAGTCTTTAATCTTGTTTCTTCATAGTCCAACAGTCCGACCAAAGTATATAGTCCGGCTGTCCGAGGACCCCTTAATCCAGGACTCCCTCAGTAGCCCCTGAACCAGGCTTCAATGACGATGAGTCCGGCGCGCAAATTGTCTTCGGCATTGCAAGGCGGGTTCCTTCTCCGAATACTTCGTAAAAGATTTAGAACACAAGGATCGTGTCCGGCTCTGCAAAACAAATTCCACATACCACCGTAGAGAGTATAATTTTCCACAAATCTAAACTGCCGACAGCTTTTTACGACATCACGCCATGGTCCGGTCTGTATTCGAACAGTTTTCATAACCAGCCACTACACGCGCTGCGAGGCGGTTTTATTGGCACGTGTTGTCGAAGCAGAGATCGTGTCCCCCTTATCACGGGATTCTCATCAAGACAAGTGTGGGTAACCCAACCGTGTTTGTCTAATATGACTCATTTTAGGCAAGTCCCAAACGGCCACGCGGGGGACGCTTGATATTCGTCCTCGTTATAAAGGGGGGCCAAGGCCTGCCCTTTTCTTCCCACACTCGATCCTTCCCCTCCTACACCTCGAGTTCCAACACCCAAGGCTCAAGCAAAAGCACTTCGGACCTTCGACCATGTCCGGATCCAATCTTCAAGGCTGGTGGATGGCCTCCTCCGTCACAGAGGAGGACATCCAGAAGCTTAGGGAGGCCAGGTATCTCACCGCTGAAATCCCGCACAGGCTGCCTGCCCAAGGGCAGGTCATCCCCACTCCCGAACCCAACGAGAGTGTCGTATTTGTTTCCCACTTCCTCCAAGGGCTAGGTTTTAGTCTCGATCCCTTCGTGAGGGGGCTTATGTTCTATTACGGGTTAGATTTCCATGATCTAGCTCCGGATTCCATCCTTCACATCTCGTCGTTTATCGTCTTGTGTGAAGCCTTTCTCCGCATTACCCCCCCACTTTGGGCTATGGATCAAGACTTTCAATGTGAGGCCAAGGGTGATTGACGGGCGTCACGCAGAGTGCGGAGGTGCTATAATAAGCAAAGGCATCGGCGCCCCATGACTGAAGGGTTCTTTCATGGAAACATCTGATTTATGGCAGCAGAAGTGGTTTTACATCACAGCTCCCCGAGGTACAAAGCGGGCGGCCGCTCCAGCATTCCGCTCGGGCCCCCCGCCGCAACTGGCATCATGGGTCAACAAGGGGCTAGATTGGGGGCCGATTAACGATGTGCTGACACTGCAAAGCCGCATCCGAGACCTCCTTAAGAGGGATATCTGTCTTGTCAAGATAATGCAAGAGATGCTGGTTCGTCGAGTCCTGCCCTGCTAGCGTCGTCCTCTCCGTATGTGGGAGTTCAACCTGGAAGGACCGCAAACCATTCAACAATTCTTCGGCATGACGCTCAAAGAGATGTATGGGTCATTCTTCGGATCATGAATAAAGTGTCCGGACACCACCGAGGACGTGGGTCTCAATTTCAACCGCCCGAATACCCAAGTAAGTAATTCCGCTACCGAACACACCATCCTTTATGTTTATTATAACACCATTCTGAAAAATTGCTATCTGCCAGGATTGGCTAAGGAAGGCAGAGAGGATTAGGTGTTCGGCCCCTCTTCCCGAAGGCTCACCAGATCCTCTATTGACCAGGATGCTTGAGCGTGCGACGTATCAGGTGCCATTAGGAGAAGGCGAGGGGAGGAATAGAGAAGCCGCAGGTGGGCCTCATTTTTTACACGTCCAAATCGGGGAGCAAGCGCCTCCATGAAGGAGGATAATCAGGGAGGGGAACCTAAAGTCCCCTCTCCTCAAGCTAAGAAAAGGGCCGCCTCTGAAGATTTGGAAACAGAGGCATCTAAACGAGGGAAGATAACCTCGCAAGGGGGCCGGCCCTCCACCGACCCGTAAGTGAAAGAGTACTTTGGTAGACATACCCCGTTTTGTCTCTGAGGATAATGACCGAAACATATTTGTTGCAGTCCGCCTCATAGCCCTTCTCCACAGAGTTCGTCCTTGGGGGATCTTCCTCCGGAGATGATGGAGAGCGAGACGCCTCCCCCTGCCTCCCCTTCACATGGGGTGGACGACCCCAAGGTGTCGTCACGGAGGATTTCTCCTGATCCACCAAGGCCAGAAGTTGACACTTCGGCTGCCCGGAGTCTGGAATATCCGGCTCCCAAAGAGAGCTTCAGGAGGAGTTCGGGATTGTCCAACACATAGCCGGACACACTAATGGGCCTTCTGGAGCGAGCGGCCATCTCAGAGACAGATCGTGCCTTAATGGGTACGGTGGTTGAGAGGATTTCATCCGCGAAAAGCGATTTGAATGAAGCTTTTACGAGTCTATTGAGAGGCTTTGAGGTACGCAAAAAATGTATTTTTGATGGTTCTGCACATGCTAAGTGTGCTCTGTATAGATAGTAGCCCTTGAGACTCTGGTTGACATCAACATGGCGAACAAAGGATCGTAATCTCTGGTAATAAGCGCGCTGCTTTATGTGCAGGTGGCTGAGGGTCCGGCGGCCGAATGATCTGCTGATTTTGCCGAACAGAAGTGGCAGCTAGACATGGCCGATGCCGACATCGCGCTTGTTAACAAGCGGCTTGACGAGGCCCAGGGTATGTATATTCGGCTTGTCAGCAAATGTTTAAGTGGAGCATGATGCTAGTATCTATAATATGTCGTGACTGCAGATGGAGCTGCTGCCGTGGAGACCCTTTAGGCGGAGGTTGCCCGAGCCAAGGAGCAAGCCCGGATAAGTGATGCGGCCGCTCTGAAGGCGGTCGAGGAGTTAAGAGCTAAACAGGCTGCTCATCGCCGAAGCGAAGAAAAGATATCCCAGATGGCTACCGAGCTGGAAGATGCTGCCAACCGTCATGAGCTCCTTGAAAAGGAAAATCAAGCAAAAGCGGCTGACCTAAAGAAGGCCCTGGAGGCAGACAAGGAAACCCGCTCTGAAAGGAGGGGGATGTGGGAGGAGCTTCGTGAAGCCGGAGATATCGTGGCTGGGATGCCCTATCTATTGCGGATGAAATTCGGAGATCCGAATTATGCCCCTCTGGATCAGTTGTGGAGTGCGGCAGACTCATATGCGGACCTGGCAAAGAGTGCTGCTGATGCGACTGAGTTTTGCATAGATCGGAAAGACCATAAGGCTGAGAGGTTATTTTTGTCGCGGTTCGGTGCCCCGACGCGTTCGCTGCCATTGAATGAAAAGATGGCCGCATGGGCCGAACTCCACAGGTTATCCGGGCTTGCTATGATGTCTGTCATGGATCATCTTTGGCCACAAGGACCAAGGCCGGACAACTATTTCGGATTGGTGCAACAATTCCTTGGTGCTCTGTCGCATATCGATGCTGTGAAGAGGTCGGCGTGCATAGAGGGTGCACGGATGGCTCTTGCCTGTGTTAAAACATACTGGGCTAGGATGGAAAACACCGCTATTGCAACCCGGAGTGCGGCGGACGACTAGGACCCAGCCGAGCACTATTTCGAAGAAGTCTTAGAAGGCGCCCATTTAATAGAGGCTCAGTGCTCGAAGAGTGCCATGTTCGAATAACATGTATCGCGATTGTAAAGACAATGCTATTTTGATTATAAAGGCTGTGTTTATACTTTTGCCCAAAAGTATTATAATGCCTCCTGTGCGGCCGTTTATGTATGTATATAACCTGAAAGTTTGCAGTCGTCGACTTCAGCCCCCATGCATATAATGCGGGGGTGTTCGAGAAAACATGTAGTCACACTTGATCCAACGTCTTGGTCCATTAAGGAGGTGATAGCGCGGCGAACCAGGTAGTCGGACTATATAGCTTTAACACTTTCACTTAGCCATAGGAGTTTGACGGTGGGGCTACTATATAGCTCCTGGTACTTTCGCGTTCAGCCGGATATAGTGCGCACATGTACGTGACCGTGAAACCGGTCCTTCGTTAATGCGGAGGAATCGCGAAGATTCCGCTGGTTCATCGAGTGGCTGACCAGTCTCGCGCGGTATCATGACAGTCATTTTTCGGCTTTCTCTACTGAGGTGCTCGTCCTGATGAACCGGGGCACAATCGCAGTAGTTCTCCCGGTGCCGCCTTAGACGATAGAACGGAACGTAAGGTAGCAAAACACGGGAGCCGGGCAAACCCAACATTTGACCAAAGACATGATTCGGAGCTGATGCATATAAGGCCAAACTCGCGGCACCGAAAACTCCCTAAGGTATTCAGACTTTATAATGTGTACTGGGTTGAATAACGCCCTTGACAATAAGCCCTGAGTTTCCAGGTATGAGCAGTAGTCTGGTGTGACAAAAATGCCGAAAACGCCAGTATCCCTCCCGGTTGTATAAAGTTTACGGAGGGGAAGAAGCAACAAGAGACATTAAAAAGGTTTACGCAGGGTCTTAATCTAAAAAGAAACCTTTGAGCGGGGCCCTGCTGCACGTCTGCGCCTTTATCTCTATTTTGCCATATCCTGGAAGGGTGTAGCACGATGATCATTTGTAAAAGAAAATAAAAAACCCAGGTGAAAGACTTCATGCGAGGTGTTCGTTAATCTGAATGAAGCATGAAAATGCAATATGCTATTGTATTGATAGGGTCAAGCCAAACTATGGGCTCTTTTTGCGAGCAGCCCCTAACATCTTTTATGGGGAAATCCCACCTGGGATGTTTACATTGGGTGGAGCGCCGGACTCATCTAACCGTGTCCGTGGTCTTGACGACCGACCATTTTTCCTGGTTGGAGGGACCACTCAGTGTTCGGCTGCTAGAGCTGCCACATATTCTTCCGCGTGTAAGGAACGCTCTGTATTTCCGCTAACTGTGATGACGCCGCGTGGACCGGGCATCTTAAGTTTGAGGTAGGCGTAATGCGGTACTACATTAAGACGAACGAAGGCCATTCTTCCGAGCAGTGCATGATAGCCGCTTCGGAATGGAGCGATGTCGAAGGTTAATTCCTCGCTTCTGAGGTTATTGGGAGAACTAAATACAACCTCTAGGACTAGAGAGCCCGTACAGTGGGCCTCGATGCTTGGTATTACTCCTTTAAAGGTAGTGTTGCTTAGGCTGATTCTTGAGGGGTCTATCCCCATTTTGCCGACAGTGTCCTGATATATCAGGTTTAGAGTACTGCCGCCGTCCATGAGGAATCGTGTTAGATGGTATCTATCAATTATTGGGTCGAGCACCAAGGCAGCCGATCCTCCATGCCGGATACTGGTTGGATGGTCCCTACGATCGAAGGTGATTGGGCAGGCTGACCAGGGATTAAATTTGGGGGCGATGGGCTCAACAGCGTATACGTCTCTGAGTGCGCGTTTGCGCGTTCTCTTTGGAATGTGAGTTATGTAAATCATATTCATTGTTTTGACTTTTGGTGGGAATTTTTTCTGTCCCCCAGTGTTCGGGTGATGAGGCTCATCCTCATCTTCACTTGGCGTCTCCCTCCCCTTTTGTTCGGCATTCAGCTTGCCGGCCTGCTTGAAAACCCAACACTCTCTGTGGGAGTGGTTTGCAGGTTTTTCGGGGGTGCCTTGAATCTGACATAATTTGTCTAGAATCTTGTTTAGGCTGGACGGTCCATCTCTACTTCCTGTAAAAGGCTTATTCCGTTGACCGAGTTGAGAGCCCATGAATCTGGCGTTGATCGTCGTGTTCTCTGGGCTGCCATCATTGTTTTGACACTTGTTTTTGTTGCGTCGCGGCTTCCCGTTGCCATCCCTGACTTTGGATGTGCTTGGGTCGCTGGTGCCGCTACGTGCCAGCCAGCTGTCCTCGCCCGCACAAAAGCGGGTCATAAGGCTTGTTAAGGCTGCCATTGTCCTCGGCTTTTCTTGGCCGAGGTGTCTGGCAAGCCATTCATCCCGGATACTGTGTTTGAAAGCCGCTAAGGCTTCGGCTTCCGTGCAATCGACTATTTGATTCTTCTTAGTAAGAAATCTGTTCCACAACTTTTAGGCTGACTCTCCGGGCTGTTGAATTATGTGACTTAGGTCGTCTGCGTCCGGAGGTCGGACATAGGTCCCTTGAAAATTGGCCTTGAAAGCATCCTCGAGCTCTTCCCAACTTCCGATTGAGTTTTCGGGAAGACTTTTCAACCAGTGCCGAGCTGGTCCGTTTAATCTGAGGGGTAGGTATTTGATGGCGTGGAGATCGTCTCCGCGAGCCATGTGGATATGAAGGATAAAGTCCTCGATCCAGACCCCAGGGTCTGTAGTTCCGTCGTAGGCCTCTATATTCACGAGTTTAATTCCTTCTAGAAATTCATGATCCAGTACCTCATCGGTGAAGCACAGGGGGTGTGCGGCACCCCTGTATTTGGTCGTGTCGTGGCATGCTCTCGATGGTTGTTGTGTTCAGTTCTGATTCCTAGCTGGTGTTCAATCAATGTGATCGTTTTGGTAGCCCTGATCTTGTGCCGGAGCGTGCTTCCTAGATCCGTAGATGGATCTGGCCATACCGGACTTTTTGTCCAGGAGCTCACGTAAACCGTGTGCTGGCTTGTGTGCAGCATCATTAGCCGTCTTGTCACAGCCACGGGGCGGTCGATCTAGCTGATCGGTCATTTTTGTCTGAATGGGCTCTACGGCCTCGTCGTCGAATTTGGGCAGCAGCTTGCACTTTGGATAGCTCTTTGTGTGACGATCATCGTCGCATTTTTCTTCTGTGTCGAGCAGTTTGTTCCACCTACGGTTGAGCCTATCCTGTGTGGCCTTAAGCCTTTGCTTCTGCTTCTTTAGGCTCCCCGCGGTGGCGATAAGCCTTCTGTGGAGGTTCTCTTGTTCCAAGAGTTTTTCTTGGATGATGAGTGCATCATCGTCCGGGCAGTTCTCTTCTCCGGAGACAGGTTGGTGAATTTTACCCTCGGGATCGGCATCATCTGACGCCGGCTCCGGACTATGCTCATCGTCCCCTGGCTCATCCTGCTCCATCATTGGGTCCATGGGGTCGTCGTTTCTTTTGGACTCAACTGGGGTGTTATTATTTCTTGCGCTGTTGTCGCTGTTTTTACTGTGGCGGGATTTAGAGCGGCGTCTATGGCGCCGCTTTGGTGGCTTATCGACGGGATTATCCTTCGTTTTATCGTCACCATCGCCTTCTTTTGCTGTGTCCACCATATATATATATATATATATATATCATATGATGAGGTGGCTGTCCAGCGCCCTATAGGCGGTGGTTCTTGTTCTTCTCCTGCATCGTTGTCCATACCGTCGATGTCTTCGGAGTTGAAGTCAAGCATGTCGGTTAAGTCATCAACAGTGGCTATTAAGTGGGTGGTGGGTGGGGAATGAATTTCTTCGTCGTCCGCTTCCCACTTGAGTCGGACATAGTTCGGCCAGGAAACTCTCGACAAGGAAAGAGGCCTTAATGAGTTTATCACATCACCTAAGGGAGAGTGCTGAAAAATATCCGCGGCGGTGAACTTCATGACGGGTTCCCAATCCGATTCGATAGGCACGGACGTACGCGGTTCAGATCCTGTAGCCGGAGACGAGTCCGAGGGTCCGATGACACCACCCTCACAGGAGGTGGGATCAGTGTTCGGCTCTGACGCCGATGAGTGTGTGACCTCCGTGACGGGGTCCATCCACCCGCCCTTGGAAGGCATGATCTGCTCCGGATTGATTCCCGTCGTCACCGCGGGCGCGATCTCCCGAATACTCTCCGACGGCAATTAAAGTCATGCCCGTCGTGACTGTTCGGCGCACCCGGCATGGGCTCGAATCCGTCGAGGATCAAGTCTCCATGGATGTCGGCAGTATAGTTTAAGCTTCCAAACCTGACCTGATGGCCAGGGGTGTAGCTATTGATCTGCTCCAGATGGCCAAGCGAGTTGGCCTGTAGTACGAAGCCTCCGAATACGAAGATCTGTCCGGGAAGGAAAACCTCCCCCTGGACTGCGTCGTTGAAGATGTTTGAAGGAGCCATCAAGCCTTATTACGACGACACAGTGGAACTCTCAATGAAAGCACCAATGTCGGTGTCAAAACTGGTGGATCTCGGGTAGGGGGTCCCGAACTGTGCATCTAAGGCTAATGGTAACAGGAGGCAGGGGACACGATGTTTTACCCAGAGTTGGGCCCTCTCGATGGAGTAATACCCTACTTCCTACTTGAGTGATCTTGATACTATGAGTATTACAAGAGTTGATCTACCATGAGATCGTAGAGGCTAAACCCTAGATGCTAGCCTATGATTATGATTGTTGTTGTCCTACGGACTAAACCCTCCGGTTTATATAGACACTAGAGGGGGCTAGGGTTACACAGAGTCGGTTACAGAGAAGGAAATCTACATATCCGAATATCCAAGCTTGCCTTCCACGCAAAGGAGAGTCTCATCCGTACACGCGACGAAGTCTTCAATCTTGTATCTTCATAGTCCAACAGTCTGGCCAAAGTATATAGTCCGGCTATCCGAGGACCCCTTAATCCAGGACTCCCTCAATGCCCCCTTCTTCTTCTTCTTCCTTGACCTTCTCCCTAGATGGGAGAAGGGTTTACCCTCTAGTCCATGGTCTCCATGGCTTGGGAGGGGCGAGAGCCCCTCCGAGATTGGATCTGTCTCTCTGTCTCTCTCTGTTTTTGGGCTCTCAGGTTCTACCCTTTCACCGTTTCTTTTATATCCGGAGCTCCGTAACTCCGATCGGGTTGAAACTTTCGCCCAGATTTTTCTCCGAAAATTAGCTTTCTTGCGGCAAAAGAAGAGCGTAAACTGCCCTACGGGGTGTCCACGAGGGTAAGGGGCGCGCCTGGCCCCCTGGGGCGCCCCCCTGCCTCGTGGCCCCCTCGTGCACTGTCTCGCATTGATTCTTCTTCCCAAAATTCATAAATATTCCAAAAATAAGCTCCGTCCATTTTATCCTGTTTGGACTCTGTTTGATATTGGGTTTCTGCGAAACATAAAACATGCAACAAACAGGAACTGGCACTCGACACTGTATCAATATGTTAGTCCCAAAAATAATATAAAAAGTTGCCAAAAGTATATGAAAGTTGTAGAATATTGGCATGGAACAATCAAAAATTATAAATACGACGGAGACATATTAGAGTCGACAGCGTAGAAGCCGTTGTGTTCAATGGCATCAGAGAACCATGGAGGATGTATGATCCTACGATGGACATGTGATTTGTCCACTTACCGTAGTGACCTGTCAGATAGGCGAGACCGCGGTTGAAGAATGCAATTAGCCTGAAGTCTTTATAATTTGCAGATCTTGTGGGCACTTGGCAAATTACAACCTTGAGCAAATAAAACTTGGTATCATGTTGGCTACTGTAAGATTCCGAGTATTTTGGCCACGGTGCCAAAGCAGTGCAGTGTTAATCGAAGGAAGGGGGATCAATTGCCGGGTGTAGACCTCCACGAGCATCCAGCTGCCGCGAACGTCGACGAGCACCATCCAAGACGTGTTGATGCCGACCCAGTACATACTATTAATGTAGTTGAGGGTGACGGGGATCAGATCGCAGTCAAGGGGGTTGATGCTCGCCACCCTATGATCATTATGCTGCGTGACACGCCGTTTCTGAAGATCAGGCGGCATCAGCAAGCAAGGAGCTGGCTTAAAAAGCTCCGGCCTAAGGGCTTTGAGTAAGCGGTACAACCCCGATGAGCACGCGGTGAGCGTCATGGTACTGAGATTGTCCAAACGCGAAACAATGAGCTTGATTACCTCTATGGGGTGCGAATTCCAGCCACTCTTTCGGCGGACGCTGCTCGGTTCTGCCATTGTTAGGATTGGGTTTCGGACGAGGTGGGGGAGGCGCCTTAGAGGGGATGGAAGATTGAACGAGATTATGTGCGGACAAAGATGGAGAAGCGAATATGTGCTGCGGGAAGTGGATAGGTGATGATGACTACATCACGCCGCTTGACTTACGAGACACATACTAGCAGTGTAGGGTCATATCGATGCCAGACAACTTGCTTGAGTATCACAGTACTGGTACTCCCTACAGTACGTACTACTATGCCCTAACTTGCTTGAGTAGAGTAGTAGAGTAGGACTCTGCTCTACTACTAGCACCAGAGGAGTAGTATATTCTAATCTAAAATAGTTACAAACTTCAATGCCCGAGCGTGGAACGACTACGAACCGTGCTAACTCCAATCCCCAGCAAACATTCGCTGGGAGACATGGCAGTTGCAAACGCCCGCGACGCAGTTACATGGGATTAAAACAGGCCACCGTCGGATGGAAATCTGACGGTTACGTGGGACTCGCCAGGATTGAGCTCATGTCGAACAATCGCCAGATATCATTACTAAAAAGGTTAAAACACCCGGGGCAATAACTTGCACCGGCTGACCACTAACAATGATACTAACATCCCGTCAAAAAAACAATGATACTAACATAGCTGTAAAATGGTCAAAGACCGTGTCTACGCGGTGTTTGGAATTATATGCAAAAAAATTAGCAAGATGCCCGTGCATTGCACGGCACACCATCATCACCAACTCGGTTTTTTCTCTCCTTCTACTCCTATAAAAGACTCAGTTGGTGATGATGGAGGCAAGGAGGCATGTTCAGCCGGGCGTGCAGCGAACAGCACAGTACATTTTGATTTGTTATAAAAACAAAGAAGAGTAGTAGAGATAGAGGTAAGAGTAGAGATAGAGACTTAGGGAGGAGCACGAGGTTGTGGGAGATAAGGATGAACAAGGCAAGGCCTTATCTATAAATGTGGAGAGAGGTACGGGTATCTTTTGGAAAATTGTCATAGTTGGCTTTCTATCCGTCAGATATAGATCGGACAGTCTATATTACAAGATGGCAGGCACACCACCATCACCAACTCGGTTTTCTATAAGAGTAGAGACTAGGGAGTACTAGTAAGAAAACCATCTACTGCTTCGTGTGCTACTCCTACGCTCCATTCGGCGGCCGCAACGTCCCCTACAGCCACTCCTTCCTGCGCTCCATTCAGTGGGCGCTATTGAAATTTGGGGAGCGCACTCTCGCGACTGCTGGCAGCCACGACTTCACCGACAACGACTTCTTCCCCGACCTCGGCAACCTCTTCCTCAATGACATGGGCGACAACCTCAACGCCAATGGTGCTGCTCCCGTTGCACCGTATGTGTTTCTGTCCTTCCTATTTGAAATCGTGGTAGAATTCATGTTTCTACTTTGTATCCTACTACTATGCTAGTCCACATAATTAGGTTCATCTTTGTTATAGCCGTCATGATTTATTTTGTGCTTATTCAGATTAAATCTCATAGTAACTTGCTCATATATTCAACTGGCGCAACGTCCCCTACAGCCACTCCCGTTTCATGGATGGCCTGGTCGATGCCTCCAAGGAGCCCTTCGTCTATTGCTATGAGTGCCCGATGCCGTTTTGGGGCTCACCAACGGACATGGTGCATCACCTAACGGATGCGTGCAGCGGTCACTACTGGCCCTAGGCGGAGAACATCAAGTACGAGACGTGCTACTCGTTCACCATGCCAGAGTCGCTCGAGGATCACCGCCGCCTGCTACTCTTGGAGGAGGACGGCGGCGTTTTCCTCTTGATCGTGGGCACCGGCGAGGCCCGTGCAGGCCGCCGCCCCGTCTCTGTAGTGTGCGTCAGGGGCGACGCCGCTAACGCTGACACTGACACGAGGCCGATGTACGGGTGCGTTCTCAGTGTTACTACCCCTCCGGGTCACATGGGCGGTGACACCGGCTACATCAAACTGACATGGACTCTGCGGAGCTGGGACCTTCCCGCCGATGTGGACTTGGAAAACCCATGGTCTTATTTACCCACCAACGCGGTGCACGGGGACTCCAAGGAGGTTCACCTGGACATACGCATTAGCAAGTTAAATGTTGATCATTAGTCTTCGCTCAATTGAATCCGCTGTTTAAGCATGTGGAGACTTCCATGCATGATCTTGCTCTATTGGAGTATCGCGCATGAATAAAAGTGTATCCATTTATGGTTTTGTCGGGGAAACTGATCCACGAACACCTATGGGACCGGCGGACCGAGCCCCTTTCGGTTCGGCGGGGGGCGGAGATCGCACGAAGAGCGGATCGAGGCGAAGCACACGAGCAGTTTACCCAGCTTCGGAGCTCTCCGGAGAGATAACACTCCTATTGCTGCATGTCTGAGTGTATTGAGTTCTTGTTCGGGAGCGCTGAGTGCTACAGTACACACTAGCTGCTAACGAGACCGAGCGTGAGTGTTTTTCTGCCTTTGAACCCCCCTCTATGTTGCGCATGGGCCTCCTTTTATATGCTAAAGGGGTCACCGACATGTGGCAACGTAGACAAGGGTAAAAATGGAAAAGGAATTGCGGTTGGTACAACTACCTGTACAGTGTATCATACCTAACCCTGACGGCAGGGGACAAAGGCATTAAATGCCCGTCTGCGTCGCCCAAATAGTGCAAAAAGGGACCGTCAGGGACGCCACCGCTTGCCACAATGGCAATCTTGTCAGCGTCGCTTGCCACCGCGCACCGCTGGCTGCACAGCCTCTTGCCACGCGTGCCTGGAAAGGTCCCAGGGCGACACGTTGGTGGATGTGCTGGAGCGCGGGTGCAGAGTGGTAGCCTGCCGCGGCAAGCGCCTTGCCGCGGTCGTTGTCTTGTCGCGTCCGGAAGCTTGTCGCTCACCGGGCCTCGTCGGGACGCGTGGCGCGTCGCGGCAAGTTCCTTGAGATGCCTTGGTTGGCCTTCCCGGCAAGCTCCTCTTGCCGGGGCCTTGTCTCCTTGGCTTGAATACTTTGTTCTTGAATGGCTCCAAAGGAACCACGGAGGACCTTGGCGGTCACCCGGCAAGCCTTGCCACGGGGTGCTGCGACTGCCCGTGCACAAGTTCGGGATACTAGGGTACCCCTACTCTAGTACACCGACAGGAGCCCCGGGCCTGAGCCACACACGGTGCCGAGCGCTGTTGGGCCAGGCCCAAAACAGGGCACGGGCACGCGCGGCCTGGGTTACGCCGTATCTCACTCTGTATGCACCGCGCCCTCCTTGAACAGCACGCGTCGAATGCGGCGTCGTGGGAGAGATCGTGGGTGGTTTCTTTATTCGGAAAGACGGAGCGTCCGCCCCCTCCCTCTTTATAAGCAGGGGAAACAGGGGCAGTTCGCCCATCTCGCCGGTTGCTATTCCAATCTCAAAAAAGCCTCCGCCGCTCCCCCTTCTTCCAAAAGCTGAAAGAGAGCAGCGCTCCGCCCCCCATCGCCACCGGCACCACCAACGCCGTCGATCTCTCTCACCACCTCCGCCATGGCTCCGAAAGCCGGGAAGGTCGTGAAGTCGGCCGAGGTGCAGCGGCTCGCGGCGCTGCGAAAGGAGCGGGCAATCTCCCCCCCAAGCTCGCCGCGAAGGAGCTGAGGGAGTATTACTACCTCTTCTGGTCGACGGAGACGCGAGCGCATCCGCGCACAAAGGTACTCTCAGCTGCCGCTTCGGAACTGGCTCCGAATGGATATCCCTTCTTCGCGTTGTTCTTCTACTGCGGGCTCTGCCCGCCTTTCTCTGAGTTTTTCTGTGACATTATGAACACCTACGGGTTCCGCCTCCTTGACTTCACCCCCAATGCCGTTCTGACCATGGCAGTTCTCGCACATCTCTGCGAAAACTTTGTCGGAGTCTATCCAAATGTAGCTCTTTTTCGCCACTTCTTTATGCCCCGAGTTGAGGGAGGGGAGCCTTTATCCGACGGAATTGCCTGGATCTCGAGAGCTGGCAAGAAGGAAGCTTATCTGGAGGGAGAGCTCCGCAGCAAGTGGGAGGAATGGAGAGCAGACTGGTGCTGGATTGTCGAGGACCCGCAGCCATTAACCGCCCAACGCCAAGCCCCAGTAGCGCGCGGCAACGATTGGAGCAACGTGGCCCCGGAAGATGATAGGTTAAAGATTGCCGTCACCCGGATCCTACGCCTCAGGCTTGCTGGGCTCACTGTAGGCGCTGTTGGTGCAGATTTTCTTCGCCGCTGCATCGCCCCCCTGCAGGAGAGGAAGAGACCCGCCTGGGAGTTCCAGAATGCGGCGGATATCATGAGGCTGCGCCCGGGCCTCAACTTCAACTTCACTGTCCTGGAACTGGACGCGATTGCTCCTGGAATTGTTCAAGCACGATCCTCAACATCCCGAAGTGTTCAGGTTGCCGAGGGGTGTCGTTCCACTGTGCAACAACTCCTCGCTCGACCGCATCCGTGCAATGATGCCGCTGTGCGATTCGCATGGAATTGTCCCAACTTGGCAAGAGCCTGCAGACGACGTTGTGCAGGAGTTCTTTGACAGCTTGGTAGAAGTGCCGGTCCGCTCCGATGAACAGAAAAGCCTTACTCGCAACACCACCGATGCGGAGATGTAGCGCATCGCCACTAGGCTAGAAGAGGCGGCGGCAGCCGCTGCCGTGGGCGAGTTTGGATTCACCGTGGAGGAGGCAGAGGCAGCAGAGGCGGCAAGCCTTGCCGAGCGAGAGGGGCTTGTCGGCGAGGGAGAGCTTGCCGGGCCTGAAGCTGAGTCGAGCGAGCCCGCCGAGGGCGCGAGCGACTCGTTGAAGATCGACTCCTCCTCTCTCTCATTTTCAGACAGCTCGCCGCAAGCGGAGCCCCCAGCTCCACCAAGAAGGCGTCTCCGCAAGGCCGGGGACGTAGCGGGGCGGCAGACAGGTCAATAGCCACCGCGCCGCGCGACGCGCTCCACCGTGGCAAGCACTGTTGCCGCGGGAGCACCTCACACCGCTGCGGCAACTGGAGCGGGGTCCTCCCGGTCCACCGCTTCTGCTCCTGCCAAGCGGCTAAGGGAACCTACTCCTCCGCATCGTCGCGCCAGAGGTGAGCCGGACTTCGACCTCTCCGCGCTCAGCTCCGACGAGGAAGAAGAAGAGTAAGATTCTCTATTGTACTTGTAGTTCTTCAATTCTTGCTGTTTTGTCTTGTATCTGATTTGCTTTACTTTGAACTCATTCCTTTTCAGGACTCTGGCCCAGAGAGCGGCAAAGAGAGCCAAGGTCCCGGTGATTGTCATCGAGGACGAACCCACCGCGACAGCAGGGGACGTGTCCGAGACCACCTTGCCGGACCCGGCAACTATTCCCCAAAGCAGCCCCCAGCGTAGCCCCCAGTGTAAGTATATGGTTTACTTCCTGCTGTTAGGCGTGCATGGGTGCTCTTTCCTTGCTGACATCTGACTATTGGTTTGTGTAGGAGCAGAGCAGCCTCAGCAGGAGTGCCCGGAAGCCGCTCCCGACATGCCATCTGCTTCGACTACACCGCCAAGGGAGGATTCCCTGGCAAGGGAGCGTTCTCCGGCAAGGGAGAATTTTCCGGTAAGGGAGAAGTCTCCGGCAAGGGACAGTTCTTCGGCAAGGGACAGCACCAGCGATCCCCCGGTGGCGGAGACCACGACTGTAGATCCTAGTACAGGTAATCCTCTTGCTTGAAAACTTCCCTTGGGTTCTTCTTCTTCTTATTTTCTTTTTGAATATTTGCTTGACTTTTCTCCCATTTCCGGTCGTCAGATCCATCTGCCACGGAGCCGATGGAAACCGAGGTCGCCGGCGAGGAGAACGCGCGCGGCAATACCGACGACGCCGCTGCCACCGAAGAAGAAGCCGACGCTGATGATCCCGCCGGCGAAGAGGCCGCCAAAGCTGCCGCCGCAGAAGCTGGCGAGGGGTCCGGTGATTGCACTGACGGCCCCGAGGCCGCAGGAGCGTCAGGCGCTACACCGACCGCCGATCCCTCTGCCGCTGCTGCAGCGTCAGGCTCCAAAGAGCCCCAGCCTGACGCCTATTTGAAGGCCGGCGATGGCGTCTTCATCAAGCTCCCCTGGGTGTCAAGCTCCTGGGCGCCAGTCGAAGGAGAAATCTTGGATGGAGAGGTGCTCGCCTCCGCTGGGCTGACGCTGGTTGATGCACTGAGCAGTAGCAGCGGCAAGTCTGAGGAGGAGCAGCTGCTGCGGAAGCTGTTGTCGCTCTACCGCGCCCGACAGGCCAAGCTGGTATCCCGAGAAGCGCTTGTCGCGAAGGCGGGAGTGGACATCAAGAAGCGCGCGGAGGAGCTCCGGGGTCTCAACCAGGAAGCTCTCCGGTCCCTGGCAGAGGAGCGGGAGCAACTCGCCGAGGAGCGGAAAGCCTTCCTCCTCGAGAAGGCTGAAGTTGAAGAGCAACAACAGCTTGCTGCCGAGAAGTTGTCTGCGCAGGAAGGCGAGTTGGCGCAGCGGAAGGTCAACCTTGACAGCCACGAGGAGGAGCTTTCCGCGCGCGAGCAAACATTCGGCGGGGCTCTCAAGGAAGCAGAGGATGCTGCCGCAGCTGCCGAGGCCGCCAAGAAGGAGCTGGAGACAAAGGTGGCGCAACTGGAAGCCGATCTCAAGGCGAGCGGCGAGGAGCTTGCTGCGCTCAAGCATGAGCGCGAGAAGGACGCCTACACCCTTGGCGAGCTGCAGGGTCGTCTCACCGAGAGGAGCAAGGAGCTTAGCGCCGCCAAGGACTCCAACGCAGATCTTGAGTTGAAGCTGACTACTTTGACTAAGACGCTGGACGGCGCCCGGGAGCAGGAGGTGGCCTTGAAGGAGAAGATCAAGGCCGACGAGGCGCTGCTGGCGAGTGCTGCTGTCGCCCAGAACACTTTTAGGGAGAATGTGGAGCACTGGACGGAGGGTCTCGTGGATGTTGCCGCAGCCATCGACAGGGAGCTGGCGCAGCTGGGGATGGAGGATCTCGGGTATTCCTCCGATGAGCACCTCCAACCCAGCGCCAAGCTCAGCTTGTTCTTCAAAGGCATGGCGACGGCCCTCCAACGACTCCGGGAGAAGATCCCAAAGCACCTGGCCAACGAGTCGTGCAAGATCTGCGCGGGAGCTCTTCAAAAGGTGCTGGTGAAGGTGGCCTTCCGCAACCCAGGCCTCAACCTCACCAACGTCCTCAGGACCTTGCCGCCGGATGCTGATCTGGAAGCACTCAAGACCCTTGTCGCACCCATTGTGGACAAGGTGAGCGGGATCAAGAGGGTTGAGGGCGATCGCGTAGATTAGGCCGCCCATTTTCTCTTTTTCTTGTCGCTACTGGTCATGTTATGAGAACAATCTGTTAGAGTTGCGACAAGCTATCTTGTAATATGACTCTATTTTGGGTAGCGATTGTTATGTTATTTCCTTTACTTGATTCCTTCCTTTGTATGTTTTTGCCCTACGCTTTTAGGGAACTTGTCGGGGCAGGCACCTAAGCCGTGAGCGCTGAGTGTGGGACGTCAGCAACCTGCTGGCGGTGCCGCTACGGACAAGAAACCTTGTCGCAACTAGTCGCAGCTCACTTAAGTTGTTGAGCGGACTCGAAACAAAGTAAGGGCGCAAGTAGCTACGAGTTGGTTCCTCCGCGCACAGGTTTTCCATACAAAGCACGGTCGTTCGAGGAAGATAACTTAAAAAAATTTAAAACTGATTGCTCAAACTTTAGCAACTTAGCTTTTCTGTCGTTTGCTTCCCGGTAAGGCGAAACTTCCTCGAACGACGCTTGGTCCACACCATTATCTTCTCCTTTCCCCCTGGCAAACTTGTGGGCGAGGGAACCTTCCTTTCTTTGAGAAAGAGAAAGAAGAGAAAATAAAGATATGGAGCCTTATGGCTCGTTATTGCTTACCGGGGGTAGGCGCTGCACAAAGTGTCAGATAACACATGCAAAAAAGTAGAAAGCATGAAATTGACAAGATGTGCGGAGCACATGAGCTTTACTTATGCACGGGGTCCGCGCCCGGCTTCGTATAAAGGATTACATGCAACATCGGCAAGACTTGTACAAAAGGTGGTTGCCGGAACAGGTTCCGGCAACCGCGCCCTACGGGTAAAACTTACGAAGATGCTCAATGTTCCAGGAGTTGCTCACCGGAATGCCATCTTCGGTCTCAAGGCGGACAGCGCCAGGCCTAGTGACTCGTTTCACCCGGTAAGGGCCTTCCCACTTCGGCGTCAACTTGTTGGAATTCTTGGCGGACTGAACGCGCCAAAGAACAAGGTCGCCTTCCTCGAGACTTTTGGCATTAACTTTGCGGCTATGGTAGCGGCGCAAAGCTTGCTGGTATCGAGCAGCTCATACAGCGGCCTGAAGACGGTCCTCCTCAAGGAGCAGCGCGTCATCTTGTCGCAGCTGCTCTTGCTCAAGCTCATCATAAGCGAGCACTCGAGGTGACCCGTATACGAGTTCCATGGGGAGAACTGCCTCTGCTCCATAGACTAGAGCGAAAGGTGTCTGGCCAGTGGCTCGATTCGACGTCGTCCTGATCGACCAAAGAACCAACGGCAGCTCCTCAATCCAGTTCTTTCCGCACTTGCGCAGCCTGTCAAAATTCCTGGTCTTGAGCCCGCGCAGCACTTCAACATTCGCCCTCTCCGCTTGACGGTTGCTTCTCGGATGAGCAACAGAAGCGAAGTAGACCTTGGTGCCAAGATCTTGGACGTACTGCATGAAGGTGCGGCTCGTGAATTGCGTGCCGTTGTCGGTGATGATCCTGTTAGGGATCCCGAAGCGGTAAACAACCGACCTGAAGAACTTGACTGCTGACTGTGCTATCACCTTCCTCACTGATTCCACTTCCGGCCACTTTGTGAACTTGTCGATTGCAACGTACAAGTACTCAAAGCCCCCGACAGCTCGGGGAAAGGGGCCAAGGATGTCGAGCCCCCAGACCGAAAATGGCCAGGATAAAGGGATCGTCTGGAGAGCTTGAGTTGGCTGGTGTGTCTGCTTGGAATGGAAATGGCACGCTTCACACTTGGTTACTTGTGCAGTTGCATCCTGGAGGGCTGTCGGCCAAAAGAAACCTTGCCGGAATGCTTTGCCGGCAAGTGCTCTTGCGCCAATGTGGTGTCCACATATGCCTCCATGTATCTCTGCCAACAGCTTTTGTCCGTCTTCCCGGTGAATACACTTCAATTTCACACCGTTGAGTCTTCTTCTGTATAGTGTGTTGTCGACAAACTGGTACATACTTGACTGCCGGGCTACTCTTTCTGCTTCTTCTTGCTCTTCGGGAAGTTCTCCTGTCTGAAGGAAACAGACAATCTGCTGTGCCCATGCTGGAGCTTGCGGCTCGACAACAAGGACTAAAGGCACATCTGCTGCTGCGGGAACATCCGCTTCTATGGAGAGAACCTGCGGCTCAGCCGGAGCTTGACGTTCCCCGGCAAGCTTGCCGGAGCAAAACTTGTCGGGAGCGTCTGCTTCAACGGAACAAACCCTAGGGCTTGCCGGAGCAGACTGCTCCTCAGCACCCTTGGTGTTGATCTTGGGGACCTTCTTGGCGGCGGCTTCGGGGAGCTCTGCCGGAAAATAGTCACCAGAAATCAACTTCCTCTTCTTGCTCTGTCCAGTTGATGGCATTACAGACGGTTGAGTCAGTTTGAGCACAAAGATCCCTGGTTCCACAAGTAACTTAAGTGCGGCGCACTTTGACAGGCCATCGGCAATGTCGTTCTGAGCTCTTGGAACATGTTCCATCTGTAGGCCGTCAGAGTGCTCTTCTAGCTTTCTCACTTCATCAACGTAAGCTTCCATCAACGGACTCTGATAATTCTTGTTCACTTGGCGGACGACAGGCTGTGAGTGACCCCTGACAATGAGCTTCTTGATCCCAAGGTTTGCTGCGATCCTGAGACCGGCAACCAAACCTTCATACTCTGCGGTATTGTTCGTTGCTTGCTCCTTGGGAAAGTGCATCTGGACTACGTACTTGAGGTGCTCTCCGGTGGGTGCAACAAGTAGCATGCCCGCACCAGCGCCTTGCAGCGAGAAGGCACCATCAAAGTACATCAGCCACTCTTTGCTTGCTTCCTTGACGGGGATGCTTGTTTCTGGAATTTCTTCATCTTGCGTTGGCGTCCACTCTGCTATGAACTCTGCCAATGCTCTGCTTTGGATAGTTGAAGTGCTCTCAAACTTGAGGCCAAAGCTTGTCAGTTCCAGTGCCCACTCGACAATCCTGCCTGTTGCTTTTGGATTTTGCAGTATCCTCTTTAGCGGAAAACGAGTGACGACTGTGATCTCATGTGCTTGGAAGTAATGGCGCAGCTTTCTCGAGGCCATGAGAAGGCCGAAAAGCAATTTCTGCACACCAGAGTACCTTGACCTAGCCCCCTGCAGAAGGGAACTGACAAAGTAAACTGGGCGCTGCACCATTCTCTTCTGCATCTCCTCACTCTCTTGCGCAGATCCATCTTTGTCGGGACCAGAGCTTGTCGGTGAAGTCCCCTGCTTGTCGCTGGATGCATCTGCCGTGGTTGCTGGCTCATCATCCGCCTCCCTCTCCGCCACTAACGCAGCACTAACCACTTGATTGGTTGCCGCTATATATAGCAGCAACTTCTCTTGTGGCTTAGGTGCGACAAGTGGTGGAGTGGAGGACAGGTATCTCTTCAAGTCCTGCAGTGCAGCCTCCGCTTCCGGAGTCCATTTCATTGGACCAGCCTTCTTCAATATTTTGAAAAATGGTAGGGCGCGCTCAGCAGACCTAGAGATAAACCTGCTGAGAGCAGCCACGCAACCGGCAAGTCTTCGTACATCCTTGACGCACTTTGGTGCTTCAATCTGCTCAATGGTCTTGATCTTGTCGGGATTGGCTTCAATTCCTCACTGAGACACAAAGAACCCGAGAAGTTTGCCTGAGGGGACTCCAAACACACACTTCTCGGGGTTAAGCTTGAGGTTGATCTTGTGCAGATTTGCAAAGGTTTCGTCTAAATCTTGAATCAGAGTCGCCTTGTCCTTGCTCTTGACCACTATGTCATCCATGTAGGCTTCCACATTTCTGTGTATTTGTGGCTCAAAAGCGTCATGGACTACCCTTGCAAATGTGGAACCAGCATTCTTTAAACCGAAAGGCATCCGTACGAAATAGTATGTGCCACATGGGGTGATGAATGCGGTCTTCTCCTCATCCTCTTCTGCCATGAAGATCTGATGGTATTCTGAGTATGCATCAAGAAATGAAAGCGAGTCACATCCGGCCATGGAGTCAACAATCTGGTCGATGCGCGGCAAGGGAAATGGGTCTTTGGGACAAGCTTTATTGACATCGGTAAAGTCGATACAAATCCTCCATTTCCCGTTTGCCTTGCACACGACTACAGGATTGGCCAACCACGTAGGATGGAGCACTCCTCTGACAAGGCCTACTGCGACCAATTTCTTGATTTCTTCTGCGATGAATTCTTGGTGCTCCACTGCTTGTTTCCTGACTTTCTGCTTGACGGGCCGCGCATGAGGACAGACGGCAAGATGGTGCTCGATTACTTTCCTGGGAACACCGGGGATGTCAGACGGTTGCCACGCAAACACATCGACGTTCGCCCACAGGAAAGCAACGAGCGCGCTTTCCTATTTAGGGTCGAGAGTGGCACTGATGGTGAAGGTACCACCAGTGCCGTCCTCCTTGGCGGACACCTTCTTGGTCTCTAGTCGAGCTGCCATTGTCTTCTTACACTTGCCGGTGGAGCTCGATGGTGCGTCCTCGACGGTAGCGCAGCACTCCGAAGAGGTGCGCTTGCCGGAGTGGGCATCAGAACTCTTGCCGGACTTGGTCTTCTTCTTCCCCCCGGGAGCTTCAACGGCAAGTGACTTGCGATCTGTTGCGGCTGCTGCTTCCCGGTAGATCTTGTCGGTGCAGATAAGAGCATCCTTCTTGTCGCTAGGGACAGAGATGACACTTATCAGGCCTGGCATCTTCAGCATGTTGTATGCATAGTGAGAGGCTGCCAAGAATTTGGCGAGTGCTGGACGGCCGAGTATCCCATTGTAAGGCAATGGAAAGTCAGCAACGTCAAAAGTGACCCTCTCAGTCCTGAAATTCAACTCGTTGCCGAATGTAACCGACAACGTGATCTTTCCCTTCGGCTTGCTCCTTCCCGGATTGATTCCTTGGAATGTGCCGGTCTCTTCGAGCTCGTTATCAGGGATCTGGAGTTTCTGGATTACCGCGGAGGAGATCAGGTTCAAGCTGGCCCCGCCGTCAACTAGCATCTTAGTGACCTTGAGGTTGCGGATAGTTGGTGAAACCAACATCGGCAAGCACCGGACCGCAGTTATGTGATCGGGGTGGTCCTCAATATCAAAGATGATAGGCGTGCTGGACCATTTCAGAGGCTTGCGTGACTCGACGGGTGGTTCTGCCGCATTGACTTCCCGCACCCACTGCTTGAGCTGGCGGTGTGAAGTATGCAGAGAAGCACCGCCGTCAACGCACAGGGCCTTTGTGGCTTTCTGGAACTCCTGCTCATCGGTCTCGTCATCATCCATATCTTCATCGTCGTCGTCATCTTCATCCTTGTCGCGGCCGCGGGGAGGTCTGTCTCCCTGCCGCTGCTTGGCCTTGCCGCGGCGTCCTCCTCGGCCGGGGCGTTTCTTGCCGGCTCCTCCAGCACCTTCCTGGGCCTTCTCCTTGTCGCGTCGCTCATATTCAGCCTTTTGCTGCTCGACAAGCTGCTCGACCTTCTTGCAGCTCTGGAGGTCATGGCCCTTGGTGCGGTGGATCTTCCAGTACTGCTTGTTGGTGCCGTCCTGCTTGTCGGCGACCGCCACAGCCTGGTAGTTGGTGCCTGCGGCAATCTCCTCGCCGGAGCTACCAGCTTTGGCTTTCTTGGCGCCACCTCCGTTGCCGGACTGCTCAACAACTAGCACATCTTTGCCTTTCTTCTTCCTGTTGTTCCGCCGCCGGTTTTTCTTTGCTGGGGCAGCATCCTCACTATCAGATCCTCCTGCTTCTGTATTCTCTCCAGGGAGTTTCCTCCCTTCCTCAGCACATGCACACTTGTCGCCCAGGGCATATAGCTCACTGACGTCTCTGATCTTGCACATCACCATCTCCTCCCGCATCCTGCGGGTTTCGCATGTTCTGATGGAACACGCTGATTACCGCGGCAGGGTGGACATCTGGGATGTTGTGCTGTACGCGGCTGAATCTCTGAATGTACTTGCGCAGGGGCTCTCCTTCCTTCTGGGCGAGCAGATGAAGGTCGCTCTCTTGGCCATGAGGCTTGTGGCCGCCTGTAAAGGCGCCGACAAACTGATGGCATAGGTCTGCCCAGGAGGATATAGAGTTGTCCGGCAAGTGCATGAGCCAGGATCTGACATTGGGCTTGAGCACCAACGGGAAGTAGTTGGCAAGGATCTTGTCGTCCTGCCCCCCGGCATCTTGCACCGCGATGGTGTAGATGCTGAGGAACTCCGACGGATGCGACTTGCCGTCGTACTTCTCTGGTACGTCTGGCTTGAAATTCTTCGTGCTGGGCCACTAGACTTGCCGCAGCTCATGAGTGAACGCAGGGCAACCTACCACATACGGCAAGTCGCCTGGTTCCCCTGGTGCATGCATGTCGACAGAGGGCCCAGCGCCCTGGTCCGATTGACGCCGCTCTTCTCTTCGGCGCTCGATGCGAGCACGAGCGTCTTCTTGCTGTCGTTCGTGAAGAACTTGGCACTGATCGCGACGAGCTCGTGGATCTAATGATGCGGTGGAGTCGCTGTCGAGGTGGATCCGGCGAGTCGGCGATCTTGGCCTTCGGGGTGGAGAGTGCATGGTGGTTGCACCCCCACTGGTTTTGTCGCCATCGGCTCGTGCCCGGCAGTCTTGCCGCGGCTGCGATGCACCCGGCTGCCGTGGAGTGTCGCCGTTGGCAAAGCCGATGAGACTCTGAATGGTGGCCCTCCATTCGTCGATCTTGTCTGCCGTTGGAGGGTAATCCAGGAGCAGTTGAGCTCGCACCAAAGCTTCTACTGGGGTGGTGGGTGGCAGTGGCGAACGGTGCGAGGAGAGGGATATGCTCGGACTTCTAACTATGTTGGAAGGAGCAGTATCCCGTCCAGGCGACCGTGTCTCGCTCGTGGCAGCATGTTGGCGTGCATGCTGGTCTTGAGCACCCCGAGATCCACCGGCTCGATCTTGGTCCAACGAACGTATGGTACCGCGAGTACCATGACGCTGTCGGTCCCGTGCCTCTTGAGATGGGCGCGGTGCATGTACGGACACCAAGGTCTACGCAGCCTTGTCCTTGGACCTGGCAGCACCGTGAGCTCCCTCGTCGACGCTGGTTCTTCCGCCGGCATCTACCCCACCACCCATCTGCTCTGATGGTGGTGGGATCGACGCGGACGGAACAGCCGCCTCCGAAGCCTTCTTCTTCGGTGGCATGTCGATGAAGAAGATGAAGATCTAGCTCGTGTGAACGCCGGATCAGGTTCACACAACCTCGACGCCCCCTACCTGGCGCGCCAAAGATGTCGGGGAAACTGATCCATGAACACCTATGGGACCGGCGGACCGAGCCCCTTTCGGTTCGGCGGGGGGCGGAGAACGCACGAAGAGCGGATCGAGGCGAAGCACACGAGCAGTTTACCCAGCTTCGGAGCTCTCCGGAGAGATAACACTCCTACTGCTGCATGTCTGAGTGTATTGAGTTCTTGTTCGGGAGCGCTGAGTGCTACAGTACACACTAGCTGCTAACGAGACCGAGCGTGAGTGTTTTTCTGCCTTCAAACCCCCCTCTACGTTGCGCATGGGCCTCCTTTTATATGCTAAAGGGGTCACCGACAGGTGGCAACATAGACAAGGGTAAAACTGGAAAAGGAATTGCGGTTGGTACAACTACCTGTAGAGTGTATCATACCTAACCCTGACGGCAGGGGACAAAGGCATTAAATGCCCGTCTGCGTCGCCCAAATAGTGCAGAAAGGGACCGTCAGGGACGCCACTGCTTGCCATGATGGCAATCTTGTCAGCGTCGCTTGCCACCGCGCACCGCTAGCTGCACAGCCTCTTGCCACGCGCGCCTGGAAAGGTCCCAGGGCGACACGTTGGTGGATGTGTTGGAGCGCGGGTGCAGAGTGGTAGCCTGCCGCGGCAAGCGCCTTGCCGCGGTCGTTGTCTTGTCGCGTCCGGAAGCTTGTCGCTCACCGGGCCTCGCCGGGACGCGTGGCGCGTCGCGGCAAGTTCCTTGAGATGCCTTGGTTGGCCTTCCCGGCAAGCTCCTCTTGCCGGGGCCTTGTCTCCTTGGCTTGAATACTTTGTTCTTGAATGGCTCCAAAGGAACCACGGAGGACCTTGGCGGTCACCCGGCAAGCCTTGCCACGGGGTGCTGCGACTGCCCGTGCACAAGTTCGGGATACTAGGGTACCCCTAATCTAGTACACCGACAGGTTTAGTCTAGAATCTTCCATGTATGAACTTTTATTATAGTACTGGTGAAAGACTTACTATTTACTATTTCTTACATCCCCTTTGCCCCTTCCAAGTCATCCTGATTTAATCCCTCCGTCTAGGTGTATAAGGACATGGTTAATACTTAATAGTATAGCCAACGGTTGTCTACAAGAAAGTGCCATGTCATCTGTAGCCAACATGTATATTTCTTCACAAGTTTTGGATGTAGGTCGAACAGTTGAACGCTTTTGTTTGCAAAATACACCTCTTTATCTATTTCACCCGGATGTTTGTGAGTTCTAGAGATGAAATAATATCCGAAGAAACCTATCGATACCCGTTACACATGAGATGACCCCCACGTCCTTTGTCAAAATAAACAACTCCCGGTTCAATGCATTTCACTCTTCCGTGCAACGCACGGGCACCTTATACTATAAATAGTACGACAAAAAATTGAACTAACATTATATATAGTATGATGCATGTCACCAAAAATTATATCATTCAAAACTATGTTCAAATACGAATACAACGATATAGTTTTTTTTGACATGCACTGGCATTTTTTTTGTCAGTTAAATATTCAGTCAAATTCAATGAGGGACTAATAAACCACGACCGATGTAATACAGGTGTAGAGGGTGGCACTACATGGGAGTCTCACTCCGCTTGTGGCGCGGCAGTAAAGCCGTCATATCACAACACCCAACCACTGCCAGTAATAAGTGGCCTGGTAAAATAAACGGACAAGCAACCATCACATCCCTCCATCTTTTTTTGCATTTCATCTCTCTGCATTTATTTTCTCCGGTTCATCTCGCACACTTGATCCCTAGCTACTACTCCTATTATCCCTAGATACAACTCCTAGGGCCAGTTCTTTTGGCGGCTTAAAAAATAAGCCGTCTCTTCCCCAGCTTTTCCCATAAGACTAGTCATAGTGGAGAGTAACTTTAAGGTGCCTCGCTCATTTATTTGGGCTTCTAAACTACTACTAGTACTCTCTTCATTTTTATATACAAGGCCACAAACTCAAATTACATGTACCAAGATAAAAATCAATGTGTGCTTTACAAGTCAATTTATTTTCTCGTTTACCGGGTTAATTAATAGGGTGCATGCACATTAGAAGAAATTGAGTGGCCATGAGAGAAGGGGAAGTAGATGAGTTTGTCATTATCATCCACTACATGCATGCTAGTAATTAAGCCATGGGCTACTAGTATGAGGAAACATGATTAATATTTGTCTCGATTATTGTTGGTTGCCTTGTATAGATGCAAAATGTATTTTTTATAGTGGCCTTGTATACAAAAATGGAGGGAGTACCTCCATCCTGGTTTATTCGTCACCATTGTAATTTGTGGTAAATTTTGACGAAAGATTTAACTGATAAAATGTTAGTGCATGTGACATCACAAACATTTCATTAGTTAAATTTATGATCAAAATTTGACACAGATTACAATGGGGACCAATAAACCAGGACGAAGCTAGTAGTAATGGGATTACTACTAATCTAGAAGCCTAAACGACCTGGCCCCTCGTACTCCTACTAGTAGTACTAGTACTCAAGTTGGAATTCCAATTGCACGACACAACTTGTTAGGAAAAAAATTCGATACAGGGTGTAGGAAGCGGTTTGGGAATTTGCATGCCTTTCCGACCAATGAGATACTCTGTAGAAAGTACGAAAGAGAAATAACCATAGAGAAGGAAGCTAAAAGTAAACAATCAAACCAGCATTTTTGCATTTGTTTTGCATTGAATTGTTTCACAAGCTTGACTAGTGTTGTTTTCTACTTTTACAAAAACCGCATCGTAATGTTAAAACATGCATTTGCCCGTACATAGGTAATAGTAGTACTCCCTCCGTCTAGGTGTATAAAGTCTTCCCTCCTTCTTGGTCACGGTGCACAACCAAAGATGACTTATTCACCTGGACGGAGGGAGTAGCACAGTCTACAAGCATATATAGAGAGAGATATGTAGTTCGATAGTATATAGTACTAAAGTTTGTGCTGTATGCACCTACTTACAAAATGCGTACGGATACACAAGGTTTCTAAACTTTCCCTCTTACATACTTAATTAAGGATGCTAATAATTCCCGAACTTTCGGGATTTATCATTTGCGCCCCAAAACTAATGACATCACCTTACGAAACTAAATTATACTCCTACTAAAAGCCATGGCGCTCGCAAGAGCGCTTGCGACGCGCCACGAGTGCCCTGGTGCGCGGCCGTTTCCCAGCGCGCTCACACAATGCCTCTTCCTCAGCCTCGCAACTCGCGAGCTGCTGATTGGTGGCTTGCCGGCGGGCGAGCGTGATCTCACATGTGTGGTGATCCGGCACTAGCAGGTACTTCTCCTTGCTGTAAGTGTGCACCCGGTCCACGTACCGCCAAGCGTAGATGAGGCGCTTGGGCCTGACTGCACTCAGGGCTTTGGCATGGCGTCCTCCGCCACCCTCACGGCCCTTGCACGAGCCTTCTGCCAAAGAGCCAATTGCCTGACTCTCTCGAACGCGACATAGACCTGCCAGGCAGGTTTCCCCATGGCGCGCTTCTCTTCCTCGACCTTCTTCTTCGCCTCTATTTTGGCATGCTCTGCCGGTGGCAAAGCCTCCCACATGGAGATATCCATTTCTTTCCAAAGCTCCTCAAGGCTCGGGGGCTCGGCGGGCGGTGTGGCGTTCTCCTCGTAGTGGGGAGACGACGCGTCCTCCGACACGCGTGCTGGCGAGATTGGGAACACCGACGCGTCGCGGCGAGGACTGGAACGCCGACACGTCCTCCTCGACTAGTGGCGGTGAGGAACGGAACGACGACGCGTGACCGTCCGGGCGGTGCAGCGAGGGGCGCCTATGGCTTGGGAGGGGCGATGCCATGGTGGTTGACGTGAGAGGGAGGGGGAGGAGATATCGATGAACGTGAGCGTTCTTCCGAATGCCGTGGGAGGCGCAGTATTTATAGCGAGAAATGGCACACCTACGTAAGATATGGACTAAGCTGCACTGACTTAACTGCAGGTCCAGTTGCGTCACTGAAATGTGGGCCAGACCCTTGTTGGGCCCATATGTCAGTGACCCAATGCACTTGCAGTTAAGTAACTGAAGCAGCGTCCCGGAAGATATGTTGCATGATTAACGTAATAGCTACGTGGGCATATTTGTTGGAGTAAATTATGGGGGAGGGAAGGGGTGGAAATATTGCTGGTCACAACGGATTGGACGAGCGTGGGGGGAGGAGAGTCATGCATGCAAATTTTTTCCACACGGGGTGGAGTGGTGGGACCGCCGGAGGGAGAAGGAGAGTCTGGCAGGCATATTGTTTCCACACATGGAGAGGAAAAGATTTTGATATGAACGGGCTTCCTGCAGGTATGGGGAACGGTGTATAATAAGTCATCTTGCATGCCAGGCTTGGTATAGTCTCAAGTCATTAAAAACATACACGCCCCACACATGTTCATATTTCAAGGTGCACTAAATTATTGCATGCGATGATTAAGGCTGGCCAATGGTGGTATCTTAGCGGGTATCGTGCACACGGGAATAGCAAACATGCTAATGTGGCAAAGAATTAAAGAAGAGAGGGGGGTTAGAGTAACTAGTGTTCATGCATGCATTGGTAAACACATTTTTTTGTGAAGAACGACATCATTAGTTGAGTACTTTTGTAGACTACAAAAACTATTCCACCGCCTCTACTCCCTTCGTCTAGGTGAGTAAGTCATCTTAGGCTGTGCACCGTGACCAAACAGGAGGGGAAAACGAGAGACATTAATGTTTATTTGCTAATTAGTAGTATTGCATGCAATGAACTAACCACTGCATTTCATATTTGATAGTCTCAAGTCATTAAAAGCATGCACACCCTCATCTCTTATTGGTTGATATGTCAAGAAACAAGAAACGAGGAAGAAGTTAATGCACTGCGCCTAAGTGTTTTGGCATAATTTGGTTTTTGTAAGATGACTTACACACCTAGATGGAGGGAGTATCTTGCTAAGAGTAGGTGAAAATTTTGAATCAAGCCCTTTAAACTAGAAGGGAGGTAGTAGTACTCTAATAGCTAAAATTGTTGTGATGACAAGATAGGACATGGCACGCACCTGGACGGAGGAACTAGTCTGCATCGTGCATTTAAGTTTTGTCTGAAGTCAATGTACATCTACTTTGACCAAACTTATAGAAAAATGTATCAACATTCACAATGTCAAATCAATATTTTTACACTCATTATAAAATGTAGTTCTTATACTCATTATAATCAGTATTGTAGATATTGATATTTTTAGTATAAATTTGGTCAAACACTTTGCAAACGGTTGACGGGAATAAAAAGGACCAGAGGCAGTATCATGCATGCGGAGTAGGCAAAAAGAATTGCTCATTTATAGTCGGTTGTAGTCTTAAAGGGCGCGACCGCGCGAGGGAGGCGATGGTCGTGGGAGGCGCGACGGTGGACAAAATTAAGTGAAGCTACATCCACGCGCTGGCATGGCGTGCGAACAGGCAGAAGCTATACCATCAAGCCTACGATATGGGTCTAGTAGACATGACATCCTGTGGGTCCTGCATAGTTCTCGAGAACACTTTGGGGGCTTGCAACCGTTTATCCACCGGGCAAGCCAGCAACCCCATGCCGTTCGCACGCCCTACTCATCCCCGTCTTCTACCTTACAACAGTTCGCTTCCAGTCGTCCCATCCTTTCACATTAGTTCGCTCCCAGTTTTTTTTGCGGGGTACAATAGTTCAACTTCTCCTAACCCTCCTCCAAAATCCATGGCCTCCCAAATCTCCATGGTCGCCGCTGAGTACCAGGTTAGAGCCATCACCGGCAATGAGTTCATCGTCATCTACACACGTGGATCCGCGACGGTGAAAGCATGGCTTGCTCACTTCCTACGCATGTTCAACAGTTCAACGGATGAGTGGGTCGCTGGGCTAGATGTTGAGTACACCAAAGTCCTAGAAAGAGTGAAGATTCTAAAGGAGGCAGCAAGGAAGAAGCCCGCCGTGATCCAGGTTTGCGTACATAACGTTTGCTTGGTCTACCACATATGCCATGCCGATGTTGAGTGCCAGGATTTTAAGAACTTCCTCAACGACCAAAGAGTGAAATTTGTTATTGTAGACTTTAGGAACGATAGGGATGTCATGCGTCGGATAGGTCTCATTGTAGGCCAGCCCTTCGATCTCCAGAAGGCAAGCCTGGTGTCCTCCTCTCAGCCTTCAATGCTGACCCTGGCAGCAGCCATGATTGATCCTTCATACACTAAACTGAAGAAACCTCATCATGAGTTTCATCATGGTTGGGAGTCGAAGACATTAGATGAAGATCACATCCTGTACGCAGCACTGGATGCCTACCTTTGTTTAAATATCTACAAGGGTTGGATAAAGAAGCAGAGCCTAGTGTCCGGTTCAAGCAAAGAAGCGCCGGCGAAGAGGAAGAGGAAGAGGGAGGAGGACGAAGTCGAGGACGTGGACTTAGACTCTGAGTAGGTGGCAGTGCCATCACTCATGCTGGTTCTGCTGCAGTGTCAAGCAGACTAGGAACTGCCTGCCCTCTTTTCGCAAGAAAACTCAATGGGCTTTTAGGAGGCTGAGAAGTAGGTTGGGCCTGAAACATGCCGAACAGCTCACAGGCCGGTAGCAGCCCGAAATGGACCCCGACCCATGATTGTGCGAATCAAATCACGGGATTTTAACAGGCCAAAATTGTCTCGGTCCTTGTTTGGCCCAATCAGATATCGGCTGCGAGCAGGTCGGATGCAAACCGGGCCGTAGTTAGGCCCAACTATATGACGGGCTTTTAACAGGCCGAAATTAATATAGGGCCGAAATGTTAAATGGGCCCTTAACGGGCCGAAACTAATATCAGGCCGAATTACTAAATGGGCCTTTAGCAAGTGGGCCCAAAAGCACAGCGTCCAGTTGACGGGCCGAATCTGGTATGGGCCATAATTTAGCCCAAAGCCTCTTAAAGGGCCGGACCTGATCTGGGCCGTAATTTGGCCCAGAACGTGGTAGGCTTTTAACGGGCCAGATCTCATATGGGCCATTATTAGGCCTGGAACGTGGCAGTCCATTAATGGACCAGATCAAATATGGGCCGGCATTTGGCCCAAAACATGGCAACCAGTTAATGGGCCGGCCTACTAGGGTCCTCAAAATCTTGTGGGCCTACAGTTGGGCCGGCCCATTAATGTCGGTGAAATCTAGTGGGCCTTTAGCTAGGCCGGCCCATTATAATCCACAAAAAAAATCTTGTGGGCCTTTACCTGGGCCGACCCATTATGGCACACAAAAATCTTGTGGGCCTTTACCTGGGCCGACCCATTATGGCCTGCAAAATCTTGTGGGCGTTTAGCTAGGCCAACCCATTATGGTCCACAAAATCTCGTGGGCCTTTAGCTGGGCCGGCCCATTATGGTCCGCAAAATCTTGTGGGCCTTTAGTTGGCCTGGCCCATTTAAACTTTATGGGTCGGTCACGTGTCAACATATCATAGGCGCGTCTCGCCCATTGGATGAGTGACACCTGTTCCAACGGGGAGCTGACACGTGTTTCCTCTAGCCAATGATGATTTTACACATGGAAAATCCCCATTGGTCCAGGCTGTTAACGGGTTATCGGATCCAAAACCGAACCCGATAGCTTAACGGCGTTCCGTTACGGTGGATGCCATGTGTCGGTCACCCTTGAGGACAGCACTTATGTGACGCGCGATTTATCGTCATGGAAGTGGACACTTCCGTGATGATAATTTTGGCAATGTCATGGAACACTTCTATGATAGCACATGTATGACTATCTTGATTCTATCATAAAATCGTCACGGATGTACATGCATGAGAAAAAACGCGACCTACTGTGTCAAACACGTATCATCACGGAAGTGTATTTTTTTGTAGTGTAGTCCTTTACTGCGGACACGGCTATTTGAATAGATGATGTTAACCCTGCAGGGGTGTACTTCTTCATACATGTTTCCACCACTTAGCGTCTGCACACGACATGTGCTCGGCAGACTTCAAGCAAAAGCCGACATGGGTGTAGACCACGACCTACCTAAACACTCTAGTCTCCAGTCCAGGTTTATCACCTATCCAGGTTCCATCCGTAGGGAGTCCAACCAAAGTTTCCATATACGGCCCCGAACGATGTGTGCAGGGTTCCCGAGATACCAAACGGGCATCCGGTACACCATGCCACGTACCTACCACATCATAGCCCACCCCGAGGGTCAACGCTGCGCACGGCCTCTAGTAAGCTACAAACACCAGAAACTACTTGCAACTCCAGGACAGAGGACTAGGGTGGATAAGAAGTCAAGCGGGGTCATATTTCAGGGCCCAATGCATTGTAGTACCTGAATCTTAAATCACACATACAGATCTCAATGCTTAAGGACGGTTCCAATGAAACAACCCACCATGTACTCCTACATGGCCTCTCATCGATACCTTTACCAAATCGTGTTCAACACATCACTCCCGTTACCGACATGATCATTTTACTCTAGCCCATCACCCAGATGAACCAGACCTGACACAACTCTAAGGCATAGCAGGCATAGCGCGGTAGGAAACACATACACTTGGCTCAATCAACTCGTACACATGCTAGTGGGTTTCATCTAGTTACTATGGCAATGACAAGTCAAGCAGAGGAAATGGGTTCAACTACCGTAGCACAACAGTTTGAATCGCGTTGTCTTAAATGCAGTAAAAGAGAGCAGAAGCGAGAACATGGGATTGTATTGATATGATCAAATGGTTGGTTGCTTGCCTTGCGGGTCCGTAGTCTGGTATTGCTCCTCATTTGGATACTCACGATACTCTTTCGAGGGAGAACCTACCGCAGAGAGCACTGATATACAATCAATGCCAAACAATGTGCAACGATATGATGCATGCAAGAGACATGGCAAAATGAGTCTATTGGGCTAATGCAACTATGACTAGATGAGTTTGAGCCATTTTGAACCAATGATTCATATTCCAAACTCATATGTGATCTTAAATAGTGCTTTATCATGTTTTGCACTAAGCAGCAAGTTAACTTGTTTAAACATGCATGAAAAAAATACAGATGGATAGATTGGATTTTTCGATCATTTTTCATTTATAACACTTTGCATTTGGAGTTACAGATTAATTTCTATGAATTTTTGAAGTTTGCACTAATTTCTGGAATTTCCTAAATAAGAATAAATCCAGAAAAGTGAGTTACTGCATCAGCATTGCGTCAGCAGGTCAATAGGGGTGCCCAGGTCACACCTAACCAGTGGGACCCACTGGTAAGTGTCTCTGTTAACTAACTAATTTAATTAGAATTAGATTAATACTAATCTAGGTTTGACCAAAAGGCGGGGCCCACATGTTAGTGACCCAGGGGAGTCAAACCCCTGGTCAAACCAAACTGACTCGCCGGCGTTTAGCCGCCGGCGACGTCCATACGCGGCGGAGGCTGCGGGATTCACCCTCCGACGACCAAATGGACATCGGAGGCCATCTACGGGTAGCTGGGAGTGAGCCGCGTCGAGTGGTGGTGGTGGCTGAGCTCCAGGTCACCCGAAACGACGCAGGCGACGAGCTGTGCTGCTGCCGGAGTTCGGTCATGGTCGAACTCGTCGTTGTGGTGGTGTTGAAGGCTCAAGGCCAGCTCCTACGTGGTCTACGTGGTGCGGTGAACTCGTTGGACAAGGTGGTGTGGCTGTTGGTTGGCCGGAGCATCATCGGCGATGAGCTCAGGCGGCGGCGCATGCGGTGAAGCTCGTTGTAGTCGAAGCGGTGGATGGCAGCAAGAACAGAGAGGATGGGAAGGGGCAGAAGCTCACGGCGAACATGATGAGCTAGGCGGCGCGGTCGGGGACGAGCTGCTGCAAGAGTGACGGCGAAGGGGATCTCCAACGACGGTGGAGTCGGACGAAGTTGATGCAGTGGATTCAGGGCAAGCAAGCGCTCGGGGCTCGGCTGATACGTCTCCGTCATATCTACAATTTTTTATTGTTCCATGCCAATATTATTCAACTTTCATATACTTTTGGCAACTTTTTATACTATTTTGGGACTAACATATTGATCCAGTGCCCAGTGCCAGTTCCAGTTTGTTGCATGTTTTATGTTTCGCAGAAACCCAATATCAAACGGAATCCAAACGGGATAAAAACGGACGGAGAATTATTTTGGAATATTTGGGATTTTCTGGAGGAAGAATCAACGCGAAACGGTGTCCGAGGTGGCCATGAGATAGGGGGCGCGCCCTCCCCCCTGGGCACGCCTAGCACTCTCCTGGGCCACCCGTAAGGCGGTTGACGCTCTTCTTTTAACGCAACAAAGCTAATTTTATGAGAAAAATCTGGGCAAAAGATTCACCCCAATCGGAGTTACGGATCTCCCGATATAAAAGAAATGGTGAAGGGGCAGAATCTGAGAACGTAGGAACAGAGAGAGACAGAGAGACAGATCCAATCTCGGAGGGGCTCTCGCCCCTCCCAAGCCATGGGAGCCAAGGACCAGAGGGGAAACCCTTCTACCATCTAGGAAGGAGGTCAAGGAAGAAGAAGAAGAAGGGGGCTCTCTCCCCCTTGCTTCCGGTGGCGCCGGAGCGCTGCCGGGGGCCATCATCATCACCGCGATCTACACCAACACCTCCATCATCTTCACCAACCTCTCCATCACCTTCCCCCTTCTTTATTCAGCGGTCCACTCTCCCGCAACCCGCTGTACCCTCTACTTGAACATGGTGCTTTATGCTTCATATTATTATCCAATGATGTGTTGCCATCCTAAGTAGATTTTCGTTCTCCTATTGGTGTTTGATGAATTGCTATGATTGATTTGATTTGCTTGTGGTTATGTTGCTGTCCTTTGGTGCCCATCATATGAGCGCGAGCATGGATCACAACATAGGGTTAGTTGTATGTTGATAAGACTATGTATTGGAGGGCTAGAGTGACAGAAGCTTCAACCTAGCATAGAAATTGATGCATACGGGATTGAAGGGGGACCAATATATCTTAATGCTATGGTTGGGTTTTACCTTCTTGAATGTTAGTAGTTGCGGATGCTTGCTAATAGTTCCAATCATAAGTGCATAGAATTCCAAGTCAGGGATGACATGGTAGCAGTGGCCTCTCCCACATAAAACTTGCTATCGGTCTAGTAAAGTAGTCAATTGCTTAGGGACAATTCCGCAACTCCTACCACCACTTTTCCACACTCGCTATATTTACTTTATTGCATCTTTATCTAAACAGCCCCTAGTTTATATTTACGCGTTCTTTACTTTCTTGCAATCCTTTCCAACAACACCTACAAAGTACTTCTAGTTTCATACTTGTTCTAGGTAAAGCGAACGTCAAGCATGCTTAGAGTCGTATCAGTGGCCGATAGGACTTGAGAGAGTATTTTTTCTACCTTTAGCTCCTTGTTGGGTTCGACACTCTTACTTATCTAAAGAGGCTACAACTATCCCGTATACTTGCGGGTTATCAAGACCTTTTTCTGACGCCGTTGCCGGGGAGTCATAGCGTGGGGTGAATATTCTCGTGTGTGCTTGTTTGCTTTATCACTAAGTAATTTTTATTTGCTATTCTAAGTTGTTCTCTATCTTTAGTTTTGGATATGGAACACGAAATACCAAAAAAATTAGGTGTACTTGCTACTCATGGAGATGGGGAACCTGCTAAAACCCTCGATGATCATCATGTGAGAAATATTTTGTACTACTTTGATAATCCTGAGAAAACCCATTCAACTTTATAATGGGTGTAACGTTGGATCAACGTGAATACTTTAGGGATTATTGCTTGACACAAAAAGGGAAACTATTATGGGATCAAATTAATATGTTGCGTTGGTATGCTCGGGATCTATGCTTGAGATATGATTATAATTGTTGCTCTAGGATGAAGGCTCCACACCTTCCCTTTTCATGCAAATTTAATTATAATGAAACCTTAGCTTCTTATGCTAATGGTATATATGATTACTATGATGTTGAACGAATTGAAGATTTTGTTGCTTTTAAGGCTGCTTATGAAATTGAATATTTGTTTGAAAAGTATGAAGCTTTAGATGATGATGTTTATAGGCCTGAAAATTTTGCTATATTGAAATATTGCTATGACAATTATGAATACAATTACAATATTGATGCATTTATTGAGAAAGTCTCCGCTGTCCAAGAAGAAATTGATGAAATTGTGAGCTCATTGGATGAAAAAGATGATGAGGAGAGCGAAGAACAAAAGGAGGAAGAGCGGATTGATCACCCGTGCCCACCTTCTAATGAGAGTAACTCTTCAACTCATACACTGTTTAATTCCCCTTCGTGCTTATCGAAGGATGATTGCTATGATCCCGTTGATTCTCTTGAAATATCCCTTTTTGATGATGCTTGCTATGCTTGTGGACAAGATGCCAATATGAATTATGCTTATGAAGATGAACTTGCTATAGTTCCTTATGTTAAACATGAAATTGTTGCTATTGCACCCATGCATGATAGTCCTATTATCTTTTTGAATTCTCCCTACTACACTATATCGGAGAAGTTTGTGCTTATTAAGGATTATATTGATGGGTTGCCTTTTACCATTGCACATGATGATTTTGATAGATATAGTATGCATGTGCTTGCTGCTCCTACTTGCAATTATTATGAGAGAGGAACTACATCTGCACCTCTTTATGTTTCCAATACGATAGAATTGCAAGAAACTGCTTATATTATGCATTGGCCTTTACTATGTGTGCATGAATTGTTATTTTATGATATGCCGATGCATAGGAAGAGAGTTCGACTTCGTCATTGCTTGATATATGTTACTTTGTGCTCACTACTAAATTATAAATTATTGTTAATTAAAATTGGCTTTGATATACCTTGGGATCCGGGTGGATCCATTACTTGAGCACTATATGCCTAGCTTAATGGCTTTAAAGAAAGCGCTGCCAGGGAAACAACCCGGAAGTTTTAGAGAGTCATTTATTTCTGTTGAGTGCTTTCATGTAGTTTAAAAAAAATAAAAATAAAGAGGGTAACCCAAAACTTTTCAAAAAGGAAAGTGAAAGTGAGAGAGACAAGCATTGTTGAAGTGGGGGAGCTCCTTGAACTTTGTTCATGCTCACGGAAACTTTGTGAATCTTGATTATAGAAACTTTTCATCAAAAATAATTATCCCCTTGTACAATTCCATTGTATTATAAAAATAATGTGCCAAGGTTTGCCTATAGGATGTTTACAATGCTTGTTGGTTTGTACGGTGCTGGACAGAAACTTTGGCTGTAGTGCATGACTTTACATTTTTATTGGACGTCAAATGGTTCTGATTCTTTTCCCACTGTATTGATATACAACTTGTTTATTTTTCCTAGTTTTGGTAGAATTTTTGGGGTACGAGAAGTATGGTGAATGTTCAGATTGCTACAGACTGTTCTATTTTTGACAGATTCTGTTTTTGATGCATAGTTTGCTCGTTTTGATGAATCTATCAATTTATATTAGTGGATTAAGCCATGGAAAAGTTATATTACAGTAGACACAATGCAAAAACAAAATATGAATTGTTTTGCAACAGTACTTAGAGTGGTGATTTGCTTTATTATACTAACGGATCTTACCGAGTTTTCTGTTGAAGTTTTGTGTGGATGATGTGTCTAATCGAGGAGGTATCGATATGAGGAAAAGGAAGAGAGGCAAGAGCTCAAGCTTGGGGATGCCCGAGGCACCCCAAGTAAATATTCAAGGAGACTCAAGCATCTAAGCTTGGGGATGCCCTGGAAGGCATCCCCTCTTTCTTCAACAAGTATCGATATGTTTTCGGATCCGTTTTGTTCATGCATTATGTGCGAGTCTTGGAGCGTCTTTTGCATTTAGTTTTCATTTTTCTTTTATGCACCATGCTGGTATGAGATAGTCCTTGGTTGATTTATAGAATTCTCATTGCACTTCACTTAAATCTTTTGAGTATGGCTTTATAGAATGCTTCATGTGCTTCACTTATATCTTTTGAAGTTTGGATTGCCTGTTTCTCTTTACTTAGAAAACCGCTATTTGTAGAATGCTCTTTTGCTTCACTTATATTTGTTAGAGTGTGGGCATATCTTTTGTTGAAAGAATTAAACTCTCTTGCTTCACTTATATCAATTTAGAGAGATGACAGGAATTGGTGATTCACACGGTTAGTCATAAAATCCTACATAAAACTTGTAGATCACTGAACATGATATGTTTGATTCCTTGCAATAGTTTTGCGATATAAAGATGGTGATATTAGAGTCGTGCAAGTTGAGTAATTGTGAAATTGAGAAATACTTGTGTTGGGGTTTGCAAGTCCCGTAGCATGCACATATGGTGAACCGTTATGTAACGAAGTTGGAGCATGAGGTGTTCTTTGATTGCTTTCCTTATGAGTGGATGTCGGGATTGCGCGATGGTTAACTCCTACCAACCCTTCCCCTAGGAGCATGCGTAGTAGTACTTTGCTTTGAGGGCAAGTAGACTTTTGCAATAAGTATATGAGTTTTTTATGACTAATGTGAGTCCATGGATATATGCACACTCACCCTTCCACTTTGCTAGCCTCTATTGCGCCACGCAACTTTCGCCGGTATCATGAACCCATTATTTACCTTCCTCAAAACAGCCACCATACCTACCTATTATGGCATTTCCATAGCCATTCCGAGATATATTGCCATGCAACTTCCATCATCATCATATACATGACTTGAGCATTCATTGTCATATTGCTTTGCATGATCGTAAGATAGCTAGCATGATGTTTTCATGGCTTGTCCGTTTTTTGATGTCATTGCTATGCTAGATCATTGCACATCCAGGTACACCGCCGGAAGCATTCATATAGAGTCATATCTTTGTTCGAGATATCGAGTTGTAATATTGAGTTGTAAGTAAATAAAAGTGTGATGATCATCATTATTAGAGCATTGCCCCAGTGAGGAAAGGATGAAGGAGACTATGATTCCCCCACAAGTTGGGATGAGACTCCGGACTTTATGAAAAATAAAAGAGGCCAAAGAAGCTCAAATAAAAAAGAGAGGCCAAAGAAGCCCACCAAAGAAAATAAAATAAAATAAAGGAAAATAAAAAAATGAGAGAAAAAGAGAGAAGGGGCAATGTTACTATCCTTTTACCACACTTGTGCTTCAAAATAGCACCATGTTCTTCATATAGAGAGTCTCTTGAGTTATCACTTTCATATACTAGTGGGAATTTTCATTATAGAACTTGGCTCGTATATTCCGATGATGGGCTTCCTCAGATGCCCGAGGTCTTCGTGAGCAAGCAAGTTGGATGCACACCCACTTAGTTTCTTTTGTTGAGCTTTCATATATTTATAGCTCTAGTGCATAAGTTGCATGGCAATCCCTACTCACTCACATTGATATCTATTGATGGGCATCTCCATAGCCTGTTGATACGCCTAGTTGATGTGAGACTATCTTCTCCCTTTCTGTCCTCACAACCACCACCATATACCACCATAGTGCTATGTCCATGGCTTGCGCTCATGTATTGCGTAAGAGTTGAAAAAGCTAAAGCGCGTTAAAAAGTATGAACCAATTGCTTGGCTGAAACCGGGGTTGTGCATGATGGGAGTATTTTGCATAATGAAGATGGAGCATAGCCAGACTATATGATTTTGTAGGGATGAGCTTTCTTTGGCTATCTTATTTTGATAAGACATAATTGCTTGGTTGGTATGCTTGAAGTATTATTTTTTTTATGTCAAATGATAGACTATTGCTTTGAATCACTCGTGTCTTAATATTCATGCCATGATTAGATTACATGATCAAGATTATGCTAGGTAGCATTCCACATCAAAAGTTATCTTTTTTATCATTTACCTACTCGCGGACGACCAGGAATTAAGCTTGGGGATGCTGATACGTCTCCGTCGTATCTATTTTTGATTGTTCCATGCCAATATTATTCAACTTTCATATACTTTTGGCAACTTTTTATACTATTTTTGGGACTAACATATTGATCCAGTGCCCAGTGTCAGTTCCTGCTTGTTGCATGTTTTATGTTTCGCAGAAACCCAATATCAAACGGAATCCAAACGGGATAAAAACGGACGGAGAGTTATTTTGGAATATTTGGGATTTTTTGGAGGAAGAATCAACGCGAAACGGTGTCCGAGGTGGCCAGGAGATTGGGGGGGCGCCCTTCCCCCTTGGCACGCCTAGCACTCTCCTGGGCCACCCGTAAGGCGTTTGACGCTCTTCTTTTGCCACAAGAAAGCTAATTTCATGAGAAAAATCTGGGCAAAAGATTCGCCCCAATCGGAGTTACGGATCTCCAGATATAAAAGAAACGGTGAAGGGGCAGAATCTGAGAACGCAGGAACAGAGAGAGACAGAGAGACAGATCAATCTCGGAGGGGCTCTCGCCCCTCCCAAGCCATGGGAGCCAAGGACCAGAGGGGAAACCCTTCTCCCATCTAGGTAGGGGGTGAAGGAAGAAGAATAAGAAGGGGGCTCTCTCCCCCTTCCTTCCGGTGGCGCCGGAGCGCTGCCGGGGGCCATCATCATCACCGCGATCTACACCAACACCTGCATCATCTTCACCAACCTCTCCGTCACCTTCCCCCTTCTATATTCAGCGGTCCACTCCCCTCAACCCGTTGTACCCTCTACTTGAACATGGTGCTTTATGCCTCATATTATTATCCAATGATGTGTTGCCATCCTATGATGTCTGAGTAGATTTTTGTTGTCCTATTGGTGGTTGATGAATTGCTATGATTGATTTAATTTGCTTGTGGTTATGTTGCTGTCCTTTGGTGCCCATCTTATGAGCGCGCATGTGGATCACACCATAGGGTTAGTTGTATGTTGATAGGACTATGTATTGGAGGGCTAGAGTGACAGAAGCTTCAACCTAGCATAGAAATTGATGCATACGGGATTGAAGGGGAACCAATATATCTTAATGCTATGGTTGGGTTTTAACTTAATGAACATTAGTAGTTGCGGATGCTTGCTAAGAGTTCCAATCATAAGTGCATAGAATTCCAAGTCAGGGATGACATGCTAGCAGTGGCCTCTCCCACATAAAACTTGATATCGGTCTAGTAAAGTAGTCAATTGCTTAGGGACAATTCTGCAACTCCTACCACCACTTTTCCACACTCGCTATATTTAATTTATTGCATCTTTATCTAAACAGCCCCTAGTTTATATTTACGCGTTCTTTACTTTCTTGCTATCCTTTCCAACAACACCTACAAAGTACTTCTAGTTTCATACTTGTTCTAGGTAAAGCGAACGTCAAGTGTGCGTAGAGTCGTATCAGTGGCCGATAGGACTTGAGAGAGTATTTGTTCTACCTTTAGCTCCTTGTTGGGTTCGACACTCTTACTTATCGAAAGAGGGTGCAACTATCCCGTATACTTGCGGGTTATCATCGGCCTGCTCGATGGAGAGGACGTCGGCGGAGCTGCTGGACACGGTGAAGCGATGCATAGCCGGGGGTGGCCACGTGTACAGCGGTGAGGTGGTTGCGGCTGCGTCGGCCATGGCGGAGGGGAGCGAGGGAGAGGCGTTGCGGGAGAGTGAGCGTGTCCAAGTGGTCGAGGGGGCAATGTGGAGGTCGACCAGCGCGTCCAGGGGCTGAGCGGCAATCAGTGGCGCCGTGGCGAGCTCGCGCTTGTCGGTGTCACCTCCCTGCCTGCCTGGCGGGAACAAAGTAGCTGGCTTGCATGGGCCAGCATTGTGCTGGGCCGCCAGGTGGGCTGGGTGGTGGGTTGCGGCCAGGTAAGTCCCTTTTCCTTTATTTTCTGTTTTGTTTTATTTCTGCAAGTTTGTGGCATTTCTAAAAATAGCTAAACTCTTCCAAAAATCACCAAACTACTCATGACCACTGTTTGGAATATATCCAACATGGAACATTTCAGTTTCGGATTATTTGGACATTTAAAATATTTACTAGCATTTAAATGCCCAAATGCAATTAACTAATGATTTAATTCAGTGACCTTAGGATTGCCTAGAAATTTGTGTACCATTTTTCTCAGAGGTTTAAGACAAAGGCAAAGATGATGAACATTTTAGAAGGGCATTTTCAGGTTCATTGAAAATATTTTTAGTAAACGCTAGTTTGTTTCAGGGGGTGTTGGGGGTTCTGTCATCCCCATTTCCATGTTTCTGATAAAGGTAAACATGATGCAAGCACTCCAATGCATGAACTAGCTGGGGTGTGACAACTCACCCCCACTCAGAAAAATCTCGTCCCGAGATTTAGGATCCTCCGGGAAAAGGTGGGGTACTCATGTCAAAGACGATCCTTCCTTTCCCAAGTTGCTTCTTTCTCGGAATGGTGTGACCATTGAACCTTGAGAAACTTGATGTTATGGCGTCGAGTGGTACACTCGGCTTGATCGAGGATACGAACGGGGTATTCTCGATACGTGAGATTATCTTGGAGATCAAGCATTTCATGGTCCACTCCATGGATAGGATCCGAGAAGCAATGCCTGAGTTGAGAAACGTGGAAGACATCATGGACTCTAGAGAGGTGTGGAGGTAGTTCCAATTGGTAGGCAACTTCTCCTCGTTTGGCAAGAATGCGAAAATGTCCAATGTAGCGAGGAGCCAATTTGCCTTTGATACCGAAGCGATGGGTTCCTTTCAGAGGAGTAACCCGAAGGTAAGACTTCTCATCAACCTCAAAAGTCATAGCCTTATGTTTCCGATCATATTGGCTCTTTTGACGAGATTGGGCTGTTTTCAACTTTTCACGAACAATGCAAACTTGCTCTTCTGCTTCCTGGATCATATCCAGGCCAAAGAGTTGTCTTTCCCCGGTTTCTGACTAGTTAAGAAGTGTTCGACATCTTCGTCCATAGAGAACTTCAAAAGGATCTTTGCCTAAGCTATATTGATAGCTATTGTTATAAGCAAATTCGGCAAATGGAAGGCATTTGTCCCAATCCATCCCGAATGAGATAACAGAAGCTCGAAGCATATCTTCTAGAATTTGATTGACGCGTTCTACCTGACCACTTGACTGAGGGTGGAAAGCGGAGCTAAAGGAGATATGATTTCCCATAGCATTTTGTAAACTTTCCCAAAATTGAGAGGTGAAGAGACTTCCATGATTCGAGTTGATTTCCAATGGAACACCATGGAGATACAGTATTCGGGAGATATACAAGTCTACTAGCTGACTAGCGGTTATACTCTCAAGAACAGGCAAGAAATGGGCCACTTTGGAAAGATGATCAATAACAACGAAGATATCATTATTCCCTCTCTTGGTCCTGGGAAAACCGGTGATGAAGTCCATACCAATTTTATCCCATTTCCATTCAGGAATAGCTAAGGGTTGAAGGGTGCCAGCAGGCCGTTGATGCTCTGATTTAACGCGACAACAGGCGTCGCAATTTGCAACAAATTGAGCAATGTCTCTTTTCATCCTCGTCCACTAGAACCTCTGGCGTAGGTCCTGATACATTTTGGTACTACCGAGATGAATGGTGAGAGGAGATTCATGAGCCTCCTTAAGGATCAACTGCCATAGATGCTGGTTCTTAGGAACCACTAGGCGGTTCTCAAAGTACACAACACCTTGATCATTTATAGAGAATTATTTAGCATCTCCGCTAGCAATGTTCTCCTTGATCCGAGATATCCCTTTATCTCTCTTTTGGGCAGCAATGATTTGATCCGTAAGAGTAGGTTTCGCCACCAAGGTGGAAAGGAATCCTTGAGGAACAATGTGAAGGTTAAGCTTACGAAATTCCTCATGGAGAAGCGGTTGACTTTGTTGTAACATAAGATTGTTACAATAAGATTTACGACTTAGTGCATCAGCCATGACATTGGCTTTTCCTGGGGTGTAAGTTATTCCTAAGTCGAAATATGTGATCAACTCGACCCAACATCTTTGCGTGAGATTCTAATCCGGTTGGGTGAATATATACTTCAGACTTTGGTGATCTATGAAGATTTTGCAACGATTACCGAGAAGGTAATGTCGCCAGGTTTTGAGTGCATGGACTACAGCTGCATGCTCTAGATTTTGTGTAGGATAATTTTCCTCATGTGGGTGCAATTGCCGTGAAGCATAGGCAATTACGTGATGATCTTGCATGAGTATGCAACCTAGTCCTTGTCGCGAGGCGTCACAATAGATAACAAAGTCCTTTGAGAAATCTGGTGGTACCAGTATGGGAGCAGATGTCAGGCGTCTTTTCAGTTCCTGGAAACTGTTCTCACATTGTGGGGTCCACTCGGAACTTTTTATCTTTCTTGAGGAGTTCAGTTAGAGGTTTAGCAACTTTGGAGAAGTTCTCGATAAAGCGGCGACAGTAGTTCCCTAAACCAATGAACTCCGAACTTGCTTGACCGATTCAGGTGGAGTCCAATTAAGAATGGCTTGAACTCGCTCGGGATTGACAGAAATACCCTTACCAGAGATTACATGGCCTAGGTAGGTCACTTCTGGCAACCAAAATTCACATTTAGAAATTTTGGCATAAAGGCGATGGTCTCGAAGTTTCATCAACACAAGCCTTAGATGCTCGGCATGTTCTTCCTCATTCTTGGAGTAGATGAGTATATCATCAAGGTAAACCACGACGAATTCATCCAAATACTCCATGAAGATTGAGTTCATTAACTGAGAGATGGTGGCTGGGGCATTGGTTAAACTGAAGGACATGACGGTGTACTCGTATTGGCCATAACGAGTAACAAAGGCCGTTTTGGGAATGTCCCCGTTCTTGATTTTGATTTGATGGTAGCACAACCTCAAATCCATCCTAGAAAAGACTAAGGATCCAGCAAGCTGATCATACAGATCGTTGATCCTGGGGAGCGGATACTTGTTCTTTACTGTGACCAAGTTGACGGGTCGATAATCTACAACCATCCGATCCGTACCATCCTTCTTCTTGACAAAGAGGACGGGGCAAGCCCATGGAGAAGAACTAGGATGGATGAAACCCTTTTTCAAGGACTCATTGAGTTGTTTCTTAAGCTCATCTAGTTCTAGTGGTGCCATCTTATAGGGTCTCCTAGAGATTGGGACAGTTCCTGGGATAAGATCTATCACGAACTCGACATCTCGGTCAGGTGGAACACCTGGTAGTTCTTCTGAAAAGATATCCGGAAAGTTACAGACTACTGGAACGTCTTCGAGGTCTGGCAAAGGACTGGCATTAATAGATATAACTGTCGCTTAGCTACGCGGGTCAAGACATTGACTACCTTGCCCGATGGGTGTGTAAGTTGAATAGTCCTAGAGAAACAATCAATCTTGGCATGATGGGATGACATCCAGTCCATATCCAACATGATATTAATGTTTGAGGACTTGAGAGCTATCAAAGACACAAGGAAAACAAGTCTATCAACATGAATTTCATTTCCATGGCTCACTCTAGAAGTTTGCCATTTGGATCCCGGGGTTTGAATTACCATGGAGGTGGGCATATCACAAAATGCGGTGTTATGCAAACGAGCATAGCTCTTGGATATAAATGAATGAGATGCTCCAGTATCAAAAAGAACAGATGCCAGATGGCAGTTAACAAGGAGCGTACCAATAACGATGTTGGGAACATCTTGAGCCTCTTCAGCTGAGACAGAGTTAACATGGCCACGTGCAGCGGTGGCCGGCTTGGCGTAGTACACCTTCCCTATTGGCTTGCCAGGACCAATAGCCTTTCCAGACTGGTTGGGGTTGGGGTTGGTCTGGGGACACTCTCGCATGTAGTGACCCGGTTCTCCACAGTTGAAACATATCACAATGCTGGTACGTGGGGGAGCATTGTTGGTTGATCCACCATAGGACTTGGCCGGTGCATACTGCTGGGTTGGACGAGGCGCCTGATAGGATGGCCTCGGTGTGAACCTGGGTGGCAGAGCGGTGTCACGGCCGTGCTTGCGTGTTGCTTCGAAATCAGCCTGACCTATCTCAGCACTGATGGCCTTGTTTACTAACTTCTGAAAGGAAGTGCACTCGTGCAGTCGGAGAACACGGCGAAGCTCGTGGCTAAGTCCCTTGCAGAACCTTGCCTGCTTCTTGGCGTCGGTGGAAACTTCCTAAGTTGCATATCATGCTAGGTTTCCAAACTCCCTGCTGTATGCATCCACAGTGAGTCTACCCTGAGTGAAACTGCAGAAGTCCTCCCTCTTACGATCCATAAGACCTTCCGGGATGTGATGCTCACGGAAAGCCTCACTGAACTCTGCCCAAGTGGTGACCTGGCCAGTTGGGTGCATGGCCTCATAGATCTCCCACCAGAGGTTGGCGGGGCCTTCAAGATGATAGGCAGCATATGTGACCTTGTCAGCTTCAGCTACGTGTGTAGAAAGTAGCTTGTGGGTGATGCTACGAAGCCAATCATCGACGTCGAGGGGCTCGACGGAATGATGGAAGGTGGGTGGGTTCAACTTGATGAAGTCACTCAGAGACACCAAGTCGTTCCTCTAGTGCAGTGTTGTGTTCTGCTCGATGCGTTCCAGCAAACGGTTGGTCTCCCATTTGTTCCTCTCGGCTTCCAGCATGACCTCAGCTAGAGAAGGAGGATGAGGCAGATTCACATCCCTAGCCCCACTGCCTTCAGCCTGCTCCGGGGCAGCAGGGTTGTTATGGGTGTTGACCATCCTAGGAAAACAAGACAATGGTTTAGACAAGGATGACAAAATCCTGACATGGAAGTGTAGAATGTAATGGATGACTCGGAATGCAAGATGATCATCCGTATGACATGGTAATACAGAAACTGCCACATTTATTCCATCGTCATACACACCATACATGGTTTAGTACAAGACCAAACTGAGTACAACTGCGGTGAAAGGAAGATTACATCTCATCAGAGGCATCCCAAGCTCCTATACATTATTTTTCTACACCTCCGGAATCTAGTACAAACTATGTCATATTCCACAAGATGCACATGATTGTGGAAATACGACTACTACAACTACTAGTGTCGAGATCCAGCTCAGTCATCTCCAGCTCCGTAGTAGTCCTCGTAGAGATCCCCCGCATAGCCTGGAAGCGGGACGTGTGGATCCGGAAACTCACGATCACGTCGGGACTGTGGACCATACGGACTCGGATGGGGCCTCGGCCCCATGAAGGGTGGAAGACGGCGCCCATGCGGAGGCGTGATACCTCCAACATCTGCATAATCCATGCGAGCCGGAAGACGTGTGCGGATAGGGTACAAGTAACGCATATCTAGTTAACCGGTCTGCACGGCTGGTGCGAGCCGCGTCAAGGTAGCCCAGTGGTCCTGGCGGGTGTTGTACAACTCCATGCGCAAGGAACGGTTCTCTCGATCTCTCTCCTCCAACATCTCTGTAGTAGTACAAAGTAGTGGCTCCTCATGAGCAGCATCGGCATAAAACCCGGTGTAATAGCCCTCTAGGCAATTGCGTGCCGCCGACAGATAGCGGAACTCAATATCATTCATCGATGCATACCCAGCTCGGATGATGGAGATCATAGAGTAGGCAGTGTCCTGCACGGAAATCTCTATGGTGATACCAAGCCCATAGGACCAGTGCAGAGGCTCAGTAGAACTGGGATAGGATGGGAAGATCCTCACAGTGCATATAAACTGACTGTGATTGAAGTCACGGAACTTCTCCTCGACGGTATATTCAGGATACCATCTGTAGCCGGTCTTAGTCATCACTCATACTAACATGGTTGTATGCCCGGGCACGTCAATGCCGCGGGTTAGTCGGACCACCTAGTGAACAGTGCGAGACGACATCTGGAACACTAATAATTCAAAGACATTAGAATTTCTAGCAGAAATTGGACAGCATAACGGCTGTAAATGCTCAAAAAGGATTTTGAGACACTTTGCAAAGGATTGTATAGACACTCAACAACATCATATCAAGGTTCTGGGTCCAACTTAACAACATATTGGAGTAGTAGAACTGAACTGGGGCTTGTAACCATCAATCCTATAAGTTACTACGGATTAGTAACACGTGAACCTGATAGAAGAAGAGATCCTAGTCCTTAACCCCCGATGGAATGAATGGACTGACTCAGATCAGAATGCTATGAGGTAAAGGAGTAAAAGGAGCCTTACGTTCCATCCCACAAACAATTCCCCTACATATAACTAAAGCATTTCTAGACTCAACATCAATCAGTTTGGCTTGAAGAACCTACAGGCAGTCCGGCTCTGATGCCAACGCTGTCAGGACCCTGACTCAATGCCACATCGATCTAGCATGTAACACCTCATCCATATGACAAGGAGCCCGGGCTGACATGGCTAGTCGTGAACCCAAAGTGGCACTAACTTACAGGGACATGCATACATGACCCAGCAACGAATGTGTCGGTCATTAGAGAATGAATCCTGGCTGTAGCAACTGGGCTAGCAAGACTCCGGTAAACCGGGCTGTAGCATGCTAACAAGAAGCCGGTAGACACCGCGTGACATTTCCCCGTAGGGACAGACATGTGAATGAATAAGGACACATGCCGGCCAACCTAAGTGTTCCGGAGTAGTAGCAAGCTACCAGGGTTCAGTGGAAGCACTATGATACATTTCCCGGTAAGAGAGGCTACCAAGGATAAATAAACTAGATAGTAAGATCCCACACATACCAAGCATTTCAATAACATACACACAATATGCTCGATATGTGCAAATACAACATGGCATCACAACATGACTCTACAATTCAAGTACTTTATTTAAAGGCTTAGAGAGCCATACATATCATACACACTAGTACGGGTCACACGACCCGGCATTTAAGTTGTACAAACATACAAGCCAACAGCGGAAGTAACATGTCTGAGTACAGACATCTAGAAAATAAAAAAGGCTTGAGGAAGCCTGGCTATCCTACACGGTTCATCGTGTGCTCAGAATCACCACCAGGGCTCCAGCCTACTTGTCGACATCAACGTCTATGAAGTACCCATCAGAAGGGGTTGCAGCATCTTCTGTAAAACGTAAATTGAGCAAACATGAGTACAAAGGTACTCATCAAGACTTACATCAGATCCTACATACATTCACATTATCAAGAAAGGATGGTGGTGTTATTGCAGCAAGCCAGCTTTGACTCTTGGCTAAACTATCTTATGAGACTCCAACTTGTAAATGTTTTGCGCACTCGAGTCCACTACACACCACTTCAATACACTACCAGGGATCCACCTCCGTCATCCTACGGAAGAGCCATCCTCGGCTCTCACGCTTATCTTGAGGCTTTTAGTAGTATCCATTTACTTGTCTATGAACCGTATAGGCAACCAAGTAGTCCTTAACCGCGGACGCGGCTATTCAAAAAGATGATGTTAACCCTGCAGGGGTGTACTTCTTCATACATGTTTCCACCACTTAGCGTCTGCACACGACATGTGCTCCACAGACTTCAAGGGAAAGCCGATGTGGGTGTAGACCACGACCTACCTAAACACTCTAGTCTCTAGGCCAGGTTTATCGCCTATCCCGGTTCCATCCGCAGGGAGTCCAGCCGAGGTTTCCACAAACGGCCCCGAACAATGTGTGTAGGGTTCCCGAGATATCAAACGGGCATCTGCTACACCGTGCCACGTACCTACCGCATCACAGCCCACCCCGAGGGTCAGCGCTGCCCATGGCCTCTAGTAAGCTACAAACACCAGAAACTACTTGCAACTCCTGGACAGAGGACTAGGGTGGATAAGAAGTCGAGCAGGGTCATATTTCAGGGCCCAATCCATGGTAGTAGCTGAATCTTAAATCACAGATATAGATCTTAGTGCTTAAGGATGGTTCCAATAAAACAACCCACCATGTACTCCTACATGGCCTCTCATTGATACCTTTACCAAATCGTGTTCAACACATCACCCCTGTTACCGACATGATCATTTCACTCTAGCCCATCACCCAAATGAACCAGACCTGACACAACTCTAAGCATAGCAGGCATAGCATGGTAGGAAACACATACACTTGGCTCAATCAACTCCTACACATTCTAGTGGGTTTCATCTAGTTACTGTGGCAATGAAAGGTCATGCAGAGGAAATGGGTTCAACTACTGTAGCACACAGCAGTTTGAATCGTGTTGCCTTAAATGCAGTAAAAGAGAGCAGAAGTGAGAACATGGGATTGTATCGATATGATCAAATGGTTGGTTGCTTGCCTTGCGGGTCCGTAGTCTGATATTGCTCCTTGTTTGCATACTCGCGGTACTCTTCCGGGGCAGAACCTACCACAGAGAGCACTGATATACAATCAATACCAAACAATGTGCAACTATATGATGCATGCATGAGCATTGGAAAAATGAGTGTATTGGGCTAACGCGACTATGACCAGATGAGTTTGAGCCATTTTGAACCAAAGATTCAAATTCCAAACTCATATGTGATCTTAAATACTGCTTTATCATGTTTTGCACTAAACAACAAGTTAAATTTTTTTAAACATGCCTGAAACCAGTACATATGTATAGATTGGATTTTTCTGATCATTTTTCATATATAACACTTTGCATTTGGAGTTACAGATTAATTTCTATAAATTTTTGAAGTTTGCACTAATTTCTGGAATTTGTTGAATAAGAATAAATCTAGAAAAGTGAGTTACTGCATGAGCATTGCGTCAGCAGGTCAACAGGGGCGCCCAGGTCAAACCTGACCAGCGGAACCCACTGGTCAGTGTCTCTGTTAACTAACTAAGTTAATTAGAATTAGATTAATACTAATCTAGGTTTGACCAAAAGGCGGGGACCACATGTCAGTGACCTAGGGGAGTCAAACCCTGGTCAAACCATGCTGACTCGCCGATGTTTAGCTGCCGGTGACATCCAGACACGGCGGAGGCTGCGGGATTCGCCCTCCGGCGAACAAATGGACGACGGAGGCCATCTACGGGTAGCTGGGAGTGAGCCGCGTCGAGTGGTGGTGGTGGTTGAGCTTCAGGTCACCGGAAACGATGTCGGCGATGAGCTGTGCGGCTGCCGGAGTTCGGTCATGGTCGAACTCCTTGCTGTGGTGGTGTTGGAGGCTCAAGGCCAGCTCCTAGGTGGTCTATGTGGTGCGGTGAACTCGGTGGGCAAGGTGGTGTGGCTGTTGGGTGGCCGGAGCATCGTCGGCGACGAGCTCAGGCGGCAGCGCGTGCGGTGAAGCTCGTTGCAGTCGAAGTGGTGGACGATAGCGAGAACGGATAGGATGGGAAGGGGCAGAAGCTCACGGCGAACATGATAAGCTAGGCGGCGCGGTAGGGGACGAGCTGCTGCTATGGTGACGGTGAAGGGGATCTCCGGCGATGGCGGAGTCGGATGAGGTTGATGCAGTGGCTTTGGGGCAAGCGTGCGCTTGGGGTACAGCCTGCTCAATGGAGAGGACATCGGCGGAGCTGCTGGACACAGCGAGGCGACGCAGAGATGGCGGTGGTCGTTGTGGCTCCGTCGGCCATGGCGGAGGGGAGCGAGGGAGAGGCGTTGGGGGAGAGTGAGCGTGTCCAGGCGGTCGAGGGGGCGACGTGGAGGTCGACCAGCATGTCCAGGGGCTGAGCGGCAAGTAGGTGGCGCCTTGGCGATCTCGCACTCATCGTTCTCACCTCCCTGCCTGCCTGGCAGGGACGAAGCAGCTGACTGGCTTGGGCCAGCACAGTGCTGGGCCGCCAGGTGGGCTCGGTGGTGGGTTGCGTCCAGGTAAGTCCCTTTTCCTTTATTTTCTGTTTTGTTTTATTTTTGCAAGTTTGTGGCACTTCTAAAAATAGCTAAACTCTTCCAAAAATCACCAAACTGCTCATGGCCACTGTTTGGAATATATCCAACATGGAACATTTCAGTTTAGGATTATTTTGCCATTTAAAATATTTACTAGCATTTAAATGCCCAAATGCAATTAACTAATGATTTAATTCAGTGACCTTAGGATGACCTTGAAATTTGTGCACCCTTTTTGTTCGAGGTTTAAGACCAAGGCAAAGATGATGAACATTTTAGAAGGGCATTTCAGGTTCATTGAAAATATTTTTAGTAAACCCTATTTGGTTTCAGGGGGTGCTGGGGGTTTTGTCATCCCCATTTCCATGTTTCTGATAAAGGTAAACATGATGCAAGTACTCCAATGCATGAACTAGCTGGGGTGTGACAGCGCGACCGGGTGCCCCCATGGCCACGGGAACCGCGCGCCGACTGTTTTTCTTCAGGATCTTTGCATGAGAAGACTGGGCACAGCGTTTGTGCTCGGGTCCGTCCCTGCAGCATTGATAAACCCAATGGCTGAGCTCTGTTTGGAGGGCCGGTCCCATTCACGTCACCTCCTCGGGTCGTTGGTGTCTGGCCTTCTCATGCAATAACCTCAGGAGACTCATCTCGCGGGATTAATACAAGCACCCCCAATCAAGACCAGGTGCAACCCGCCTTGAGGTAGGGCCTCGTGAGTCCCACGCTGGCTCACGGGTGCCCACACACACCTCCTCTAGCCCTGCCGTGCAAGCCACGTGTCAGGGTGGGGTTGTACATGCCTCGGGGGCTCTCCTCAAAGGGAGCCCCCTCCCACGCACCAGTGGAAGCACCATGCTCCGCGCTGGCCGTCGACACTGCCAAGGAGCGGCATACCCGTGCAAGAGCGGAAGTGCTATGCTCCACGCTGGTGATAAACAACTAGGGTTGGCCTCGCGGCCGCATTAACCTCAGGGAGCCTCCAGGCTCAGTGACAAGCCTTGCCGCGCTGCTCTCCCTCGGAACGGTAGCGCGAGGGGGCTGGGCACGGGGGCTACGCTCAGGTCACGTCTGGTGTACCCCACCTTGCTAGGCCTCACAGGCCTAGTCTTCGCGCACCCCTCCCAAGCGAGAGCTCGGCGATGAAAAGGTATGATGGTCGGTTCGTACATCAAGGGGGACTCCCGAGCATCGCATCTCAGGATCCTAACTGGCCACATAGCCCCTCACCCCTTGGGCTCGTCCTGGTGATCCGAACGACCCAACGGCGGCTGAGGCATTCCTGGGGTCGGGCCCTGCCGACGCAGAATGCCAAGGCCTGGCTTTTACCCTTCCTTTTCAAGCCGTTCATATGTCAAGGGGGACTCCTGAGCATCACATCTCAGGAGCCTAACTGGCCACGTAGCCCCTTACCCCTTGGGCTCGTCCTGGCAATCCGGACGACCCAACGGCGGCTGAGGCATGCGCGGGGCTGGGTCCTGCCGACGCAGAACACCAAGGCTTGCTCCTGCACCTTTTCCTAAGTTGTTCGCACATCAAGGAGGACTCCTGAGCATCGCGTCTCAGGAGCCTAACTGGTCACGTAACCCCTCATCCCTTGGGCTCATCCTGGGGATCCGGACGACCCAACGGCGGCTGAGGTATGCGCGGGGCCGGGATCTGCTGATGCAGAACAACAAAGCAAACAGAAAAGTCGAGGGACCATAATCTAATTATTACAAAGCATATTGTTCCAAGCAAACAATTTTAAATGCCTCCCCGGGGCATGTTACATGATACAAGGCGGACAAGGAAAAGTGGAGTCACGAAGCCACCTCTTCATACCTGGGCGCCACCGTCGCCCGCCAGCGGAGCCTCGTCACCAGGCGTGTCGCCCATTCCATCGACCTCGGTCCGAGGACCGACGACCAGGAACTTACTCAGCATGGCATCCACGGAGCTCTTCACGACGGCGGCATCAGCATCCTGGGAGTCGAAGTCCACCGGGGTGAGGAAGGAGGAGAGGTCGAAGCTGGCGTCCTGGATATAGAGATGGCTGAAGACGCACATAAGGGCCGAGGAAGAAAGCGAGCACGCCTCACTTTCCACCAAAGAGGCAAACCCGTCGACACCATCTTCGAGCACTGCCAAGACTTCAGGGAGCAAGGCAGCAGGACTCTCCCTCGGGGTCGTCGCCGCCACCTTCTTCAAGGAATCGTCCCCAAAGAGCGACTTCTGAGCCTTGTGGAAACGCACCTCGAGGGAGGCAGGGGTGCTGCGCTCCATAGCGGCCACCTTCTCGGCCTTGGCAAGGGCCGCTTGGGCCGCCTCCGCCTCCTCCTTCAGCTTCGTCAGGTGGTCGTGCTCCGCAGCCTGCTCCAAGGCCGCCTTCTTCACTTTGGCATCTCGATTTGCGACAGCAGCCTCCTGGGCCTTCAGCTTCTCCTCACGCTCCTGGAGCTGGCTGGCCTAGGTAGCCCGCTGATCCTGAAGAGCCATCAGCTCAGCCTCGACCATGCAACATCGATCCTCAGCTTCCATGGCCTCCTTCCGCGCCAAGTCGCACGTGATGGCAACCACCCCAAGCACCTTCTGGGCTTCCTCCGCAAAGCCCCAGGCCACGCGGACAGATGCGTCGGCTTGGAGCCAGCCAGAAATCAGCCCAGGCATCCTTGTGCCGAGCGACGATCCGGGCCCCGAAGTTCACCCTGGAGGAGGTCCTGCGCCGCCCTTGCCTCCTACAGGGCCCCGGAGGTGGCAGGTGTGTCGCGGCTCGGCCACACGCTGGGCAGGGGAGAAGACGCCCTCGGCGCCTAGACAGAAGAAACCTTAGCCTTAGGAAGGACCGGGGGCTCTAGAGGCTGGTCGACCTAGCATCCGCAGCAAGGATGGGCGCCGGTGGGGTCAGCCTCGCCAAGGGCACTGGCACCTCCTCAGGACGGGCTTCCACGCCCTGGGGAGACCGCAACACCACCAGAGCTGCGGGGGCCGCGACATTCTCCTTCGCCAGGGCCGCGGCAACCACTCCAGCGTCCTCGACCACGGCGACCTCCTTGCCCTCTTTCTGCTTCTTCGACGGCTGCTGCCTAATGACAAACAAAGACGCTAAGCATCGCTTCAAGAATCAACAAACAAGGCTAAGGAAAAGACTTACTGACTGGCAAAAACATAGCTCCTCTTCAGGTTCATCAGCGGGCGCTGAGACAGGGCAGCCGGTGCTGAACTCTTGGGGGCAGGAGAACTCGCGGTTGGTGACGCTTGGGGCACCGTCAGCAAGGGCGGAGCGCTGCCTGGAGGTATCAGCGCGGTCCTGCCCTTCTTCATGGCCGTTCGCTTGGGCTACTTCGAAGAGGACACCCAGGACCTCATGGTGACTCTAGAAGGGCGGGGCACCTCCACCACCGAAGGCGCGTCATCATCATCATCATCATCATCAAGGAAGTCGTGGAGGAGCTCCCTCTGCTGTAGGGCAGAGGATTCCTCCACCATCTTGTCCATGGTGGCCTCGGAGGAATGATCTCCGGAGGACAGTTCTACCAAGGATGGAGGCGGCGGGGGAGGCCCCGCCCGCACATGCCCAAACTCGTCGAAGACTAGCATAGCAGCAGCAACCTCCTCCCCGTCATCCCGGCAATACATCGGGAGCCAATCTTCCGGAGGATCGCTCGGGTCCTTCCCCGTCAAGTAAAGCAACAACTTGCTCAGCTACTCCTAGGGACGGGTGTCCTGGCGCAGGCGGATCTTGTCGTCGATGCCACCAAGCTTCCACAGGGGGCGGGAGCAATCTTGGAGCGATGCTATGCGCTGCCTCAAGAATTCCTTGTTGAACATGGCCCCCGTTAGCTTCTCGCTCCTCAGGTCCTTCTCCATCTTATTCACAAACGACGTCAGGGAAGGGTCAGTGATCTTCTCAAAATACCACCCCTTCTCGGAGATGGGGAGTTTGGTCGGCAGCTCCAACGAGCTCTGGGAGCACTTGGATCCATCAGAACCCACCTCTTTACGGCATTCTCTACCTTCTTTCCGGCGCGGTAGATCGTGTTACCGCCCCGCGCCGCAATGAAGCCGATGCACCCAACCGGATTTTCGCCAGTCATGCGAAGGAAGAAGAAGTGGCGGAGCATGGCGACGGAGGGCATCCCCCCACGAACGCCTTACAGTAGAAGGCGAAGATGGACAGGAGGAGTATGGAGTTGGCATAAATGTGGAGCGCGTGAAGGCCATAATAGTGGAGAACAACATAGAAGAAGCGGGAGAATGGGGGCACCAGCCCAGAATAGATGTTGTGTAGGAAGAAGGGGAAGAAAGTGATGTTCGCAGGCTCCAACGCAACGATGGTGACCCGGAGCACCATCCTCTTCCACTCGTTGTCCTTGCTCGCTGTCAGGAGGAGCGTGGTCTGGAGCTTCTCCCCGGCCACGCAAGGCGCAAGCAGCGCCGGCTCGTACCAGACGGAGCCGGCAGCCGAGGTTGAGGCCTTGGTCTTCTCAGCGGCCATCGAGCAAGAGATTTGGGGAGGGGGGAATCGGCAGATCTAGTGAGTTCTTTCGCTACTAGGAGAAGGGGATCTGGAGCAAGAAGAAGAAGAGGCAATGAAAGCCTGGCAGTGGACATTAGCCCTTTTATCAGATGGAAACAATTGTCGAGGCAGCATGGGGAAGCGGAGTCGCCCACGTCCCATCAATATCCACGCATCATCAAGGCCGCAGGTGGTTAGGGCCCGCGGCACTCCACACTTGCCCTTTGGCTTCGCCTGGAAGCCAAGTCCGAGCGCGCCTTGGGCCCGGGGGCTACTGTCGGTGTCCTGGATATGGGGGTATCTAGCCCTACCTACCTACGGCCCACCACGTGGCTCCATCGACGGCCTGGTATGGCCTAGTTTTAGTATCAACAACTCAAGACCCTCATGAGGGGCCAAGCCTCGCGAGGCGGACGATGCCAAGACCCCCGAGGGGACGGCCTACTCAGGATGGCTCCCGAGGGGTGGAGAGTTCTATGCAAGGTCTACCTCACAAGGCTCAGCTGACGTGAGCCATGACGACCAAGGCCAGGCAGGCGCCAGGCTGGCACAGAGCACAGGTTTCCTCTTTGCTGCAAAGGAGGCAGGCCACAGGCACGGAGTCCCAAGGAATCAGCCAAAGGTTTCCATTCTTGTGCAACGAGACGAAGACCGCCAGGACGGTAGGACGGAGGTCATCGACGAGCCCACCACAGCATCACGACCAAAGGCTTTTCGCAGGGGAAGACTACTTTTGTCAGGATAAGATGTACTACTTGTCCCCTTTCAAATCCGACCGTTGTGGGATCCCTTCCCGCCAACATTTGGGAAGAGGACCAAGGCCACTATAAATAGGAGTAGCCACCACCATAGAGGCAGGAGGAAGACAAGTCGAACTAGCTCACACCGCACCAGCTCCCTTGAGCTCAAGAACACCGCACCTGCTGAGGCCGGTTCATCCACTGTACTAGTTCATCCTCTACCCTCCGAGGCAATCCACCAAAACGCTAGAGTAGGGTATTACACCGCAAGGTGGCCCGAACCAGGATAAACTGCTGTGTCTCTTTGTCTCTTTGAGCTTGTCGCGCTAGGCTTAGGAGGATCATGAGTAGGCAGGTTGGGTAGGTTGAGATCTCCGCACGCACCCCAGAGTCCGACACACCGGGCTGCCCATGGCCTTGGCTTTAGTGGGAGGGGACGCGAACGACACCATGTCGAGTCTCGAGGCGGGCATGGAGCATGGTAGTCGATCGCTCCTCATTCTTCTTCCCCTTGCGGTGCTGGGGAGGAGCCACAAAAGAGATTCCTCACTAATAGGGGTGAATCTGGTAACTCCTGGGTGTCGTCCTCCTGCCGTGCAGGAAGGCTCCTTGCTTTCACATACGTCTTCGGGACGTGCAGTGGCTTCTAACATCAGGGCTCCTGGGGATGACCATGCTCTATATGGGAAGACCTAGAGAACATGGCATCCTGCGTGATGGTCGCGCAGAGTCTTCAGGTGGTAGTCATCTGGACAGCAGCGGCAACCCATGACGCGTCAAGAACGAGGACGATCATTCCGACGAGTTGCATTTCCGGTGACTCCGTGCTTCCCATCTGGTCCTCCGGCAGCGTCACCATCCACGCCTGCCCTCCAGTTTGTTCCTCCTTTCTGGGGAGCGGCGCCGCCCTGATCCTGGGGAGGCGCCGAATCCCAGCTCTTTCCGCCTCCGGCCTCTTCGACCTCTCCCTGTAGGAGATGAACAAGGGTAAAGGTATTATGGGGCACTTATCTTTTTTCAATCTTAAATCTGTCGGCACATGCCAAACTTTAATTCAAATAATGTAATCTCTCATGTCCATGTTTGTGCTCTACAATTCTTGCACTTGTATTAGCATATTAATGCAAAAGATGAACCTGCTGGGAACCAGTGCATGTGTATGTCCATGTAGAGGTGAGATGCCTCTTTAATACAAATAAACAAGTTTTCCCCGTCAGGCTATCCTGCCGATACCCTTTTTGTCTGCCAGAGAGCCGTGTTTACCGGGGAACAGACAGAGGGACCATCCCCCCACCAACTTCTTTTTACCAAAGGCCACTACGACCATCCTGACCGAAGCAACGTTCGAGTCGTGGATGGGAGCACCTATGTCTCAAAAGGGTGGTGGGCCTTTCTTATGCACAACTTATAGCTACAGATTAATGGATAGGAGGTAGAACTTATCTATTTGGCTTGCTGGGGATTGCTGTGTCGGGCAATCTTCTCACTCCTTGTTGAAGCCAAGTTCACAGCAGGAACCTGCAACTTCATGTAAATGAGAGTGAATGCAGGATGCGATTCTATCTATATGCATATGCAAATGCTCATGAAATGCTTATGCATTGACCTTGGAATGCTCACGAATTCATGCAATCTTGGTCGGGGCCCCCCCACAACACTTCTTTATTTTCTCTTGCACAGGGTCATTGCCCTGGCTTTGTACAAGTGGTTACATGCAGCTGCAGCAAGGCCTGTACAAAGGGGTGGTTTCCAGGCACGGCCCGACAGCCGCGCCTTACGGGTAGAACTTGCAGAGATGCTCAATATTCCATGAGTTTTGTAGCTGAGTGCCATCTCCGGTCTCCAGATGGACTGCGTCAGGTCTAGTGACTCGTACTACCCGGTAAGGGCCTTCCCAGTTTGGCGTCAACTTGTTTGTACCCTTGGTGGACTGAACGTGCCTAAGGACAAGATCTCCTTCCTCAAAACACCGGGCATGAACCCTGCGGCTGTGATAGCGATGTAGGGCTTGCTTATAGCGTGCAACACGCGTAGCAGCCCAGAGACGGTTCTCCTTAACTAGCACAGCGTCGTCACGCTCGTGGTGATCTTGCGCTACTTCATCATAGGCAAGCACTCGAGGCGACCCATAAATGAGTTTCGTGGGGATAACTGCTTCTGCCCCGTAGACCAGGCAGAAGGGAGTCTGCCCGGTATCTTGGTTTGGTGTCGTTCCGAGGGACCAGAGAACTACTGGCAGCTCCTCGATCCAACGTCTGCCGTGCTTTTGCAGCGTATCAAAACTTCTTATCTTGAGTCCACACAGCACTTTAGCGTTCGCCCTCTCAGCTTGTCCATTGCTCAGGGGGTGTGCCATAGAGGCAAATAAGACCTTGCATCCGAGGGCACAGACATATTGCATGAAGGCGTGGCTCGTGAACTAGGTGTCGTTGTCGGTGATGATCCTTGCCGGAACTCCAAAACGACACACCAATTCTTTCAAGAACTTGATAGCTGACTGAGCAGTCACCTTTCTCAAGGTAGCCACTTCGGCCACTTTGTAAACTTGTCAATGGCAACGAACAAGAATTCAAAGCCCCCAATTGGTCGGGGGAAGGGGCCGAGGATATCGAGCCCCTAGACCAAGAATGGCAATGGTAAAGGGATTGTTTGAAGAGCTTGGGCAGGCAGGTGTGTTTTCTTGGAATGGAACTAGCAGGCTTCACATTTCGTTACTAGCTCGACCACATCTTGGAGGGCTGTGGGCCAATAGAATCCTTGTTGGAATGCTTTCCCAACCAATGCCCTTGATCCAATGTGGGAGCCGTAGATTCCTCTGTGAATCTCAGCCAGTAGTTCCTTTCCTTCTTCTCGGTAGACACACTTCAATTTCACACCGTTGGGCCTTCTTTTGTACAGAGTGTCATCGACAAACTGATACACACTGGCCCTTCGGGCTTCTTTTTCAGCTTCATCTTGGTCACCGAGAAGTTCTCCGGCTTGGAGGAACTAGACAATGTCCCTTGCCCAAGTTGTAGCCTGGGGCTCCGGTAACGAGGACTAGCGGCACCTCCTCTACTGCAGGAGCATCAGCCGCGTTTGCGGGGTCCATGGGCCCGGATGGAGGGGGTGGTCCGGCAGGCTGTTAGGAGTTGTTTCCGGTAGGGTCTCTGTCAGGAGCGGACGACTCTATCGAGAGAGCTTACCGTAGTCCAACTTTCACCTCTTCCGGTCCATTGTTGCTGGGGATACATAGGGGTGTGTGAGATGGAGAACAAAAGTCCCCGGTTCCACAGGAAGCTTCTGCGATACACACTTTGACAAATGATCAGCTATGCTGTTTTCCGCACGGGGTAAGTGCTCTGTTTGCAATCCGCCAAAGCGCTCCTCCAATCTCCTCACTTCCTTGACTATGCCTCCATCAATGGGCTTTGATAATCCTTGTTGACTTGTCTCACCAAGAGCTGTGAATCTCCTCGAATGATCAGCTTCTTAATTCCCAATTCAGCTGCAATCCTGAGCCCGACAAGGAGCCCTTCATAGTCAGTTGTATTGCTGGTTGCTTCTTCCTGGGCAAAATGCATTTGGACGACATACTTCAAGTACTCCCCAGAGGGGGCGAGAAGAACCATGCCAACTCCTGCACCTTGTAGGGAAAAAGCACCATCAAAATACATAATCCATTCTTGGGGAGATTCCTTGCCGGGGATAACTGTCTCTGTCACTTTCTCATCAGGGGTTGGCGTCCATTCTGCAATAAACTCTGCCAACGCCCTGATCTCAATAGTTGATGTGCTCTCAAACTTGAAACCAAAGCTGGATAACTCCAAAGCCCATTGCACTATTCTGCCGGTAGCCTCAGGGTTTCGGAGTAACCTTTGCAGCGGAAAACGAGTAACAACCATGATCTCAAGGGCTTGGAAGTAGTGGCGAAGTTTCCTTGGGGCCATAATGAGACCAAAGATCAAGTTCTGCACGCCAGAGTACCTCGATCTAGCCCCCTGTAACAAGGAGCTGACGAAGTACACTAGGTGTTGCACCACTTTTTTCCTTGCCGCGTCCTTGGGGTTGCTCTCATTGTCGTGCTCATTGTTGTCCTGATCCTTCTCTGATTCTGCCGGTCTCTGCTCACATTCTGCCTCATCCACTTCTCGCTGCACTAGCAAGGCCGCACTGACCACTTGGTTGGTTGCCGCCAAGTATAGCAACAACGGCTCCTGGGGTTTGGGGGCAACCAGGTAGGCACAGAGGACAAGTAGGCCTTCAACTCTTGCAAGGCTGCATCTGCTTCTGGGGTGTACTTCATAGGACCCTCCTTCTTCAAAGTTTTGAAGAACGGCAGGACACGCTCGGCAGACTTGGAGATAAATATGCTTAGCGCGACAACACATCCTGTTAGACGCCTTATATCCTTAACTATCCTTGGCGCCTAGATTTGCTCGATGGCCTTGATCTTGTAGGGGTTGGCTTCGATCCCGTGATGGGATATAAAGAACCCAAGCAACTTGCCGGAGGGAACACCAAATACACACTTCTCCGGGTTGAGCTTCAGATTGATCTTACGTAGATTAGCTAATGTCTCCTCCAAATCTTGAATAAGGGTGGGCTTATCCTGGGTCTTGACCACAATATCATCCATATAGGCTTCTATGTTTCTGTGCAACTGTGGTTCAAAACCAATCTTAAATGCCCTTGCAAAAGTTGACCCGGCACTCCTTAATCAGAACGGCATGCGAACAAAGCAGTACGTACCACATGGAGATGAACGGCATCTTCTCTTCATCTTCCTTGGACATGAAGATTTGGTGATACCCAGAGTATGCATCTAGAAAGGAGAGCAAATCACAACCTGAAGTGGAGTTCACGATCTGGTCGATGCGCGGCAAGCGAAATGGGGGTCTTTCGGGCAAGCCTTATTGAGATCTGTGAAATCTATGCAAAGCCTCCACTTCCCGTTAGCCTTCCGGACTCCTCTGATCAAACTAGCTGCCTCAAGTATGTTGATCTCTTCTGCAATGAACTGCTGCCTCTCCAAGTCCTGCTTCTGGACTTTCTGCTTGACAGGTCGTGCATGTGGGCAGACAGCAATGTGGTGCTCGATTACCTCCCTGGGAACACCAGGGATATCAGATGGTTGCCAGGCAAAGCCATCGATATTCGCTCGCAGGAAGGTAACGAGCGTGCTTTCCTATTTGTCAACGAGGGTGGCGCTGATTGTGAGGGTACCATCAACGCCAGCCAGCCCTGCTGGGACCTTCTTCACTTGGGGTGCGACGACCTTGGATCTCTTGCTGTTTGAGCACTCTAGCACGTCGTCAATGGGTGCCGTGCACTTGGTGGGGGCATGCTTCCCGGACTCTTTGCTTAAGACCCTGCTATCTCTCTTCTTTCCTTTACTTTCCTTGGCGGGAGCTATCGCTACCGCTATCTCCGCTGGAACCGCGTCTCGGTACATATTGTCCACACAAATGGTTGCATCCTTCTCATATGATGGGATGGTGATGACTCCCAGTGGCCCAGGCATCTTCAAGGTGTTGTAGGCATAGTGGGATGCTGCCATGAACTCCCATTGCACGGCTGGGGGAGATCAACCACATCAAACACGATCCTCTTAGTCCGGTAGTTCTGTTCTCCCCCAAACGTTACCGGCAACGTGATCTTTCCCTTAGGATGGCTCCTGCTAGGATTAACTCCTTGAAACATGCCGGTAACCTCTAGATCTTCCTCTCCTATCTGAAGTTTGCTGATAACTGCCGGGGAAATCAGATTCAACCCGGCCCCGCCGTCCCCCAGCATTTTTGTGACCTTGAGGTTGCGAATTGTCTGAGAGACCAACAATGGCAAACACCCTACCACAGTGGTATGGCTAGGATGATCCTCCTCGTCAAAGATGATGGGCGTACGGGACCATTTGAGCGGCTTTCGGGCCTCTTGTGCTGGTTCCACGACATTGACATCTCGTGCCCACCGTTTGAGCTGGCGGTGAGAAGTGTGCAGAGATGCACCTCCGTCAATGCATAGGGTGTCCGTGGCCTTCTGAAATTCCTGCTCACTGGTTTCGTCTTTATCCCCTCCATTACTCTCATCGTCATAGGTTTCCTTCTCTCGACCTCTGGCGGGCTTTCCATGGTTCTAAAAGGGTTTGTTGGGGCGATTTACTTCACCACCTCTGCTCTTACCGCCAGCAACCTTCTGACCCTTTTCCTTATTATGCTTCTCATACTCTGCTCTCTGTTTCTTGACAAGCTGCTCAACCTGGTAACACTCTTGAAGCTCGTGGCCCTTGGTCCGATGAATCTTGTAGTACAGCCCATCGCCTTTCCCGGCTTTCTCAGCAGCAGCGGCTTCTCGGCAGTCAGCGCACACGACAGCTTCCTTGCCGGGAGCCTCAGCTTTGGCCTTCTTACCGGTACTAGGTGCACCTGATCCTTCAACAGTCATTAGTGCCTTATCCCCTCGCTTCTTACTGTGCTTCTTGCTCTTCTTCTAACTAGTTGATTCCTCCTCATCCTCTGAATCAACATTGGTGCAATCTTCCTCACCGAGCAACTTCCTTCCCTCCTCCATCCGAGCACACTTATCTACCAGCGTGTAAAGCTCCTTCACAGTCTTAGGCAATCATACATTCATCTTGGAACGAATACGACGGTAGCGCACATTGGACTGGAAGGCAGCTATTACGGCTGCTGGATGGATATTTGGGATATTTCAATGAACTTTGCTGAATCTCTATGAATACTTACGGAGGGTTTCTCCTTCCTTCTGTTTGAGAAGCTGCAAATCACTGGGCTTGCCGGGTTCTTGATAACCACTAGTGAAGGTGCCAATAAACTTATGGCACATGTCAGCCCATGATGAAATGGAGTTCTCCGATAGGTGCATCAGCCAAGACCTCACATTGGACTTGAAGGCCAAAGGGAAGTAGTTGGCAAACACCTTCTCATCTCTTCCCCCGGCAGCCTGAACAACGATGGGGTAGATGCTCAGGAACTCTGCTGGGTTCAGCCTCCCGTCATACTTCTCGGGTATCTCTGGCTTGAACGCGTGAATGGACGGCTAACGGACTCGCCGGAGCTCTCGTGTAAAGGCAGGGCAGCCAACCTCGAAAGGTAGGCACCCGCCAACAACGAGCACTGGCTCGCCGACGTAGAGGCCGTCACACCCGTCGATCCGGCGGAGGTTGTCGCGGCGTTGCTCGATGACGACGCGTGCTCTCCTCTCCGCCTACCCTCCGTGGCTCATCGTTGGTCTGGACATGCTCGAGGGTCAGAAGAGGCCATCGAGACGTCGTCAGGGTCTTGATTCTATTACGCTCGTGCTGGCTGCCACGAAGGGAACTACACCGTGGGGATGGCCCCTTCCGTACAGTCAGCACCATGAGCTGTCACTATTGCTTGGGGAGGTCGTGGCGGGCCAGCTCGCCGTGAGACCCCATCTTCGGCGAAACCGAGGAGGCTTTGGATGGTGGCACGCCATTCGTCCATCTGCTCGGTCATTGGTGGAAACCTGAGCAGCAGCTGAGCTCGCACCATGGCCTCCGAAGCTATACTTGGCATGGATGATGATGAAGTCGATCGTACCATCGCTCGGCTCCTGACGGTGCCAGCAGCGGCGACACTGCACCCTGCTGCTACTGCGGGGCGACCACCTGGATGTGGTGTGGCGAAGGCGCTCGAGGGCCAGCGGTTCCGTTAGGTGCAGCGGCTTGGTCGACCCGTCTCGGAGGGGGTGCACGCACGGCGGCCGCACCCGTGGTGGGAGCGGTCAGAGGGCGGCGATTAGCCCCATGCCAGGCACCATTGCTGCGGTTGTTCCCGTTGGCAGGGGAAAGGGGCACAGATGGAGTAACCCCTTCACCCGTACCTTGGGTAGCGTGGCCATCGGGGTGTTGTAGATGTTGCTCTCCTCTGTTGCTTCCTGCTCCTGTGATGGCTCCGCTGCTCCGACCACTTCCCCAGCAGCGTCCGCATCCTCGTGCGCCACTGCACCCCACACAGCATTAGAGTCCGCGAGCGGCGGAGCCTTCGAGGTGGATGGGTGAGCCGAAGGACCGGATTTCTTCTTGGTGCCATGGTTAATGGCGTCATCGAAGATGAACATGGTGATGAAGTCGATGCACTGCACACGCCTTCAGGTTCGCACAAGTGAGACCCCTACTTGGCGTGCCAAAGATTTCGCGGGAAACCACGGCCACCTATGGGGGCAGGACGCCCCTTGCTAGTTCGGCAGGGGGGCATCGCGTTGCACAAAGAGCAGACAAGCGTGGGCAGCACGACAGAGATCACACATGCAATTTTACCCAGGTTCGGGCTGCCGCAAGGCATAAAACCCTACTCCTGCTTTGGTGGATTGATGGTGGAAAGGTGGTGGCGGAGCGTAGTACACTTGCCCCACAAGGGTTGCCTCAGGGCGATAGTGGCTATGCGCGTATGGGGGTGTGAGTTCTCCAACCTTCTAACCTCTTCTACGATTGACATGGGCCTCCTTTTATAGATCAAGGGGTTACCACAATGGCAGAGTAGTCTTATGCACTGATAAGATAGCAAACAGTGCTATCATACCTAACTCTGCGGGTTGACAGGGCACATTAAATGCACCACTTAATGTCACATCACTGGTTGCCCAACAAGGCTTGTCGAGCTATCTTGCCAGCTCTGCGCTTGTTCGCTTGACACGTCGCAGGACGGGTGTCATCTGTGGGTTTCTCCTTAAAAAATGGCTGCCATGTGGCGAATGGCTGCCACCTAATCACTTTGCGGCTTGGCACCCCACTGATCGATGACGTGGGTCATGGTAGAGTGGTTGGTGAGGTGGTTTTGCCTTCATGAGTCCCGGCAGGCCCTGCCGGAGCGCTTTGGTTGTCTGTTTCTGGGTGTGGCCTAACTCCTTGCCGGGCTTGCCTGCCTGGCAAGGGATGCTCTTCTCTTGACGATATCCCGCTTCCTTGGCTTGATCTTGGTCCCTCTGATCTGCATGTTGATCCTTTGAATCTCTTGGGTCCTTGCAATCTGATTTGGGCTGGTGCTTCAATCTTGTCCTCGTGCCTGTGCACAGTCTGGACAACCACTACAAAAATAATACACTTCTGTGATGATACGTGTTTGTCATAGTAGGTCGCGTTTATTGCCATGCATGTACATCCATGACGATTTTATGACAGAATCAAGATAGTCATACCTGTGTTGTCGTAGAAGTGTTCCATGACATTACCAAAATTATCATCACGGAAGTGTCCACTTCCATGACGATAAATCGCGCGTCATAGAAGTGCTTTCGTCAAGGGTGACCGACACGTGGCATCCACCGTAACGGAACACCGTTAAGCTGTTGGGTCGGGTTTTGGATCCGATAACCCGTTAACAGCCCCGACCAATGGGGATTTTCCACGTGTAAAATCATCATTGACTGGAGGAAACACGTGTCCGCTCATCATTGGGACAGATGTCATCCACTCATTGGACAGAAGGCGCCTATGATAGGTTGACATGTGGCACGCCCCAACAGAGGCCCATTCATGTGAAAAGGCCGACCCATTTGACTTGGTCAAAAGGTGGCGGGCCGGCCCATGGAAAGCCTGTTAACGGCCTATTCGCATATAGCCCATTTACAGCCCACTAACCCAAGGCCCATTACGCCCTATCCGAATTAGGCCCAGTAACGTCATATGGGCCATCCAATATGATTCCAGCCCGTTTTCACTTCTGGCCCATGTATGGCCCATGACATCTTTCGACCCATATGAGGCCCTTTGTAACTCTTGGCCTATTAGCGGCCTGTGGTGAAACTGGCCCGTAATGAACAGTGTATCACTTTACACCCATTAACGGCCTGTGGTGAAACTGGCCCGTAATGAATAGTGTATCACTTTATACCCATTAACGGCCCGTTATTCCGTTGGGCAGTTTCCAGCCCATGTTATCTTTCGGCCTTCTCAGAGCCCATGTATTCTTGGGCCCATTTCCAGCATTCATTTACTTATGGCCCGTTACTGTCATTTTCTCCTTGTGGGCCAAATTCAGCCTGTGGTTATAGTCGGCCCGTTTGTGGTCCATTAATACGTTGGGCCATTTTCATAGCGTCATCAAATATGGTCTGTTACGGTCGCCCATTATGGTCAGCCCATGAACAGACGATTCCAACTCTAGCCCGTTTACGGCCATAATGCGGTCTGTTTGGCCCATGTTTGGCCAGTCGATCATACGGCCCGTATAAGGCCCATTGATGATACGGCCCGTAGAAGGCCCATTGTTTCTATGGCCCGTAGAAGGTCCATTGTTTCTATGGCCCGTAGAAGGCCCATTATTTCTACAGCCCGTAGAAGGCCCATTGTTTCTACGGCCCGTAGAAGGCCCACTGTTTCTACGGCCGGTAGGAGGCCCAGTGTCACTACAGTAAATATTAGCCCATGGTTATTGTGGCCTAGTTTTAAAAAATAGGTTATTGCAGCCAGTAGAAAACCGCGGAAAAAGAACTGCAATGTCTACAAGCAAACAAATAAACAAGACAACAAGGAAATAAATAAGCAAGCAACTAACGCTAGGCTATCACGGCTATTACACATATTACATCCACTGGGCATCAAAGTTTGCCACCAGTGCAAATATAGGGAACAAAGCAGCATATCATATACACTGGTTGTCAAAGTTGGCGACCAGCGCAAATAAACACCGCAGCAAAACAAATCCAGAACTGAAACCACTTTAGAAGATCTCAGGAAAAAATATCCTGGGTACCCATAATGCTGGCAAGATGCTTAGCAAGCTTATTAACTTTCTCTTGTTTGGCGCTTAAATCCTCCAGCGCTTGCTGTTGCACTAGGAAATATGCATCTGAATTCTGTAGGGACTTCCTCAGTCCTTCAGCTTCCTGTCGCAGCACATCTGATTGATGTCTTTCAACTTGAAGTTGAGACTCAAGAAGACAAACTGATTCAGGCAGCGAGTTCGAAGAGCTTGTGCCAACAGTAGTGGCCAGTAACTCGAACACTACATCAACACAAGACTTTTGGGTTCTCTCACTATCGTCAAGATAGTTTTTATCAGCTTTCTTGGAGACCAACAGGGATGTCTCACTATCTTGAACCTTATCTGCATTACTTCCTTTACCATTGGATAACGTGGTACTGTTCTCCAATATTTTGTCCGCATTCTAAAAGAGAAACAAGAAGACACATCACATGTTTACCATGTTGTATATGAAACTCATTTTGGTAAATGAGTTCAGTAGTAAAGTGGACAGGATAACAGCATGAAACAAACATATATCTATGTACCATGGTCACTTTATGGTCTATATCATTTTAGTTTTTGTTACCAAATCAAGGTAGAGACACAGTTCAAATAATATTTGTTCAAGACAAAGCAGAATAGACAGAATATAAGTGTGGGAAACTATGGAGCAATAACAACACTTGTAATGTGCATGCCATGAGAACATAACTGTTTATTCAATTGAAACTGAAATCAACATAGAGCATGTTACAACAGCAAACCAGTTAAAGAAACAGGTTTAAAACATACCTGTTGCACCATTGGAGTTTCAATTCCATCCTTCAAATTTGAAAATAGTTGGTACGAGTAAATACAGTAATGCAAGAGCAAAGGAGTATGAACCATAGCTACAGAACCTGACCTGAGAACAAATCTTATTCTCCTTTAAGCGTTGAGTTAGGATTCGGAGTGGTGGTCCTCGTGCTTTGGGCACTGCAGTTCCCTTACTAACTACTCATGTTTGGGTGCTCTGTTGTGGACACGGTGTTGTGTCAACTGGAACTGGGTTACTATCTGCCGGGGTTGGGGTTAGAAGGGGTGTAGCTGGTTCTCTGTCCAACTGGGTAGGGGTACAATCTGCGAGAGTCTGGGTTATGTGTGATGGATCTGGTCCTTGGGCAAGTACAACCGTGGTTCTATCTACATCAACTGGTAGCACTATCTTTTCTGAAGACCGTGTTGTTACTCCCTTAGATACTGCCATCACCCTCTCCAATTCAAATGGCTGATAAACAAGAAAAGTAATTGAAAGTATAGACACTGTATGATAGACAGGTGCAATGGATAGTGGCGAATAAAAGAGGGCATGAAATAATTCATATTTGTGTTGTCTAACCAAACAGGATAGCATGACACAATTTCACATATATGATGGCTAACTAAACAGGATAGCATGACACAATTTCACATTATGATGGCTAACTAAAAAAGATGGAAAGACATAGTTCAAAATATGAGACTGTGTAAACAGGATGACATGATATAACTATATAATGTGTTTATTAAATAGGTTGGCATGCCATAATTCACATACATTCACGGATAGAATGTCATAATTCAAAATATGATGATTGTAAACACTAAACAGGATCAGATGATATAACTATATGATGTCTTTATTAAATGGGTTGCCATGCCATAATTCAGATAGATGTTGTGTATGTACTATGTGAACATGATGGCATGATATAATTCAAATATATGATTTATATAGTAAGCAAGTAAGCAGATGGCAATCCATATACGATGTAAAAACTAAGCAATGCAAGACAACATGCATGGCATGGGTAATATAACCCTACCAAGTTTGAGCATAGACCTCAGGGGGGAAATAGGACTGGTCATCAGTCTCTGAATCCTCCTCTGAGGAGCTCTCTGTAACCAGCAAGATGTCTGCTTCATCAGGTAGCATTGTTTGCTCTGAATACCTTGTTTTCACTCCAGATACTTCCATCACCACTTCAAATGGCTAATGCACAGGAAGAGTAGTTGAATATACAAACGTTGTCGACAAATGGAACACGTAATACAAAAAAATGATAGCATGATATAATTCACATACATGATGATAGGCTAAACAGCATTGCATTGCATAATTCACATATATAATGCCTTTGCAACAAGATAGCATTGTATAATTCACATATAATGTCTTGCAACAAGATGGCAATGCATAATTCACATATATGGTAATTAGACACTGAACAGGTGGCATTCACACAAAGCATGTCTAAACTAATCAAATGACATAGCAATAAGATATGAGCAACATAACCCTGCCAAGTTAGAGCATACACCTCGGGGGGAATAGGACTGGTCATCTGTCTCTGAATCCTCCTCTGAGGAGCTATCCATAACCAACGAGATATGCGCTTTTTCAGATAGGATAGTCTGCTCTGAATACCTTGCTTTCACTCCAGAATTTGCCATCACCGTGTCAAATGGCTGATGCACACGAAGAGCAGTTGAATGTACTAACATTGTTGACAAATGTAATATGTAACGAAAAAAGGATGGCCTGATATACTTACATATAAGATGACTGGCTAAGCAGGATGGCATTGCAGAATTCACATATATGATGCCTGGCTAAACAAGATGGCGTTGCATAATTCACATAAACGATAAATAAACTAAATAGATGGCATTCGCACAAAGGATCTCTAAACTAAGCAGATGACATATTTGATGTATAAAGTAAGCAATGCAAGACACCATATGCATGATATAACCAACATCAGCAAGCCAAGTTAGAGCGGAGACCTCAGGGGGTAAATAGGAGTTGTCTTCTCCTTCTGAATCCCCCTCAGAACAGATATCTTCCTCTCGATTACAATCCGAAATGCGTGGAGGGGGGGCCTGCCTTTGCGCCTACCATGGAGCAACGTCTGCATGAAATTTTATTGCCACACAAGGCTCGTCTCTTTTTCTCTACATGTTCAGTTCCATTGGTTACAATAACTGTCATGCATAGGAATAAAACATAGTGAGATTATGTAAGGAGTGCATGCAGAAATCCAGAGTGATGGTAGCAACCTGTGGATAGACCCAAAACCAATAATAGCAGGTAGATAATGGCTTCATGTGACGCCCCCGATTCAATCGTACACTAATCATACACGCCAACATGTACGATCAAGATCAAGGACTCACGGGAAGATATCACAACACAACTCTAAAAATAAAATGAGTCATCCAAGCATCATAATACAAGCCAGGGGCCTCGAGGGCTCGAATACAAGTTCTCGATCATAGACGAGTCAGCGGAAGCAACAATATCTGAGTACAGACATAAGTTAAACAAGTTGACATAAGAAGGCTAGCACAAACTGGGATACAGATCGAAAGAGGTGCAGGCCTCCTGCCTGGGATCCTCCTAACTACTCCTAGTCGTCGTCATCAGCCTGCACGTAGTAGTAGGCACCTTCGGTGTAGTAGTCATCATCGATGGTGGCGTCTGGCTCGTGGGCTCCAACGTCTGGTTGCGGCATCCGAGAAGAAAGGAAAACGGGGGAAAGGAGGGACCAAAGCAACCGTAAGTACTCATCCAAAGTACTCGCAAGCAAGGAGCTACACTACATATGCATGGGTATATGTGTAAGGCGGCAATATCAGTGGAATGAACTGCAGAATGCCAGAATAAGAGGGGGATAGCTAGTCCTATCGAAGACTATGCTTATGACAGCCTCCGTCTTGCAGCATGTAGAAGAGAGTAGATTGAAGTCCTCCAAGTAGCATCGCATAACATAATCCTACCCGGCAATCCTCCCCTCGTCGCCCTGTGGAAAAGCAATCACCGGGTTGTCTGTGGAACTTGTCTGGGTGTGTTTTATTAAGTATCCGGTTCTAGTTGTCATAAGGTCAAGGTACAACTCCGGGTCGTCCTTTTACCGAGGGACACAGATATTCGAATAGATAAACTTCCCTACAGGGGTGCACCACATTTCCCAACACGCTCGATCCCATTTGGCCGGACACACTTTCCTGGGTCATTCCTGGCCTCGGAAGATCAACACGTCGCAGCCCCACGTAGGCACAACAGAGAGGTCAGCATGCCGGTTTAAATCCTATGCGTGCAGGGGTCTGGGCCCATCGCCCATTCCACACCTGCATGTTGCGAGGGCGGCCGGTGAGCAGACCTAGCAACCTCCATTACAAAGGAAGTTGCGTTATGCAGTCCAACCCAGCGCGCGCCGCTTCGTCGCTGACAGCACGAAGGCTTCGGCTAATACCACGACGTCGAGTGCCCATATCTTTCCCGCGTAGTTGGTTAGTGCGTATAGGACAGTGGCCAGACTCAGATCAAATACCAAGATCTCGTTAAGCGTGTTATTAAGAAGTAACCGCGGACACCGACCAGGGCCAGGCCCACCTCTCTCCTAGGTGGTCTCAACCTGCCCTGTCGCTCTGCCACATAGTAACAGCCGGGGGCCGTCGGGAACCCAGGCCCACCTCTACCGGGATGGAGCCACCTGTCCTTTCAGCCCCCACATCAGAATCACTTGCGGGTACTCAACGAGCCAACCCGACTTTAGTCACCACCTGTATAATATATGTATATGTATAGTATATACCCGTGAGCACCTCTCAAGTGATCACGACCCGATAGTATAGCAAGGCAGACTGACAAGAATGTAGGGCCAATGATGATAAACTAGCATCCTATACTAAGCATTTAGGATTGCGGGTAAGGTATCAAAAGTTGTAGCAACAATGACAGGCTATGCAACAGAATAGGATTAATCGAAACAGTAACATGCTACACTACTCTAATGCAAGCAGTATAGAGAGGAATAGGTGATATCTGGTGATCAAGGGTGGGAGGGCCTTGCCTGGTTGCTGGCAAGGAGGGGTCGTCAACACCGTAGTCGAACTGGGGGGTCGTTGGCAGCCACGGGGTCTACCGGAAAGAAGTAACAGAGGGGGAACACAATAAATAACAGATCAATCAAAGTATCACAAAGCGTAGCATGGCAATACGCGGAACTAGAGGTGAGCTAACGCAGTAGGAGATGATAAATGTGAAGGGGGGAAACATCCGGGAAAATATCCCCGGTGTTTCGCGTTTTCAGACAGATGAATCGGAGGTGAAATGTTATAGGTTCACTATGCTAGGAACGCGTGGCGGATGAACGAGCTGCGTATCTAGATTCATCTTGTCATTCTGAGCAACTTTCATGCACAAAGTATTTCTATTCGGGCAACGGATTATTTTATATGATTTTTCAAAGTTTTAATCATTTTTTAAATTGTTTTAATCCGAAAATTAAAGGTTAACTTGCTATGGTACACATAAGTGTACCCACAGGATGACCAATAGGCCTAGTTGACTTGGTCAACTGCCCAGTCAGCAGAGACTGACTGGTGGGGCTAGTCAAAGTCAACGGTCCAGTCAGCATTGACCATTGACTAGTCAGATTGACCGGTGGGTCCCTACTGTCATTGCCTAAGATTTAACTAAACAGGTTCAATCAGTTTAGTTAATTGATTAGATTAAATAAACACAATTTATTAAGTTAATTAATGTAGTTAATTAATTAATTAATTAATTATTATTTTAACTCCTTTTTTTATTTTTCATTTATTTATTTTTAACAGGGGGGATGTGGGCCCAGTCGTTCAGTGGCACTGGGGCCATAGCGGGCGGGCGTAACGAACGCCGGGCACTTGCCTGCTTGGGCGCATGCCCAAGGGCGCGGCAGCGGCAAAATCAGGGGCGGCCGGCGTTGGCCGGTTGGCAGGGGCCGGCGAGAACGGTCACTGGCGCGGGGCAAACGGCGGATGGGCGCTACCAGCGGTGAGCAGGGCGAACAGGGGGCGCAGGTGGAGCGCACGACGAATGAGAGGGGCAGAGCCTCGGGGCAGCCACGGCGGAGCAGGGAGGCGCGGTGGTCGGCGTGCGATAGAGGAGAGACGGAGGGGGGTTCCTCACCCTACGTTGCAGGGGATCGGGCGGCGAGGGTCGATGCCGCTCGTTGGGGAGGAGGATGTGGACGAGCGGCGGAGACGAGGAGCGGTCCGGCGACGATGTGGCGTCCGCGAGGTGGTGGCGGGACGAAGCAGCGACGTCGGGGGCGGCGGTGACGAAGAGGAGGCAGTCCATCAAAGGCGGAGGCGCGTCGAGCTTCGGGCGGCGAGGATCCAGCGACCGGGGTGGCGGGGTGGTTCGGTTCCAGGCGTCGAGCTGCGGGCCGGCGTCGGCAGTGGTGCGGCGTCGGGCGGTGGGGTCGGGGTATCGCACCCCGATCCAGATCCAGCAGGGGGGAGTGGGGAACGTGGGGTGTCGGTGGGGTGGGTAGGGTTTCGGGGTCCAGGGATAAGGGGAAGTGGGGGGTTGGAGTGGCCGGCTGCGCCTGATGGGTTGGCCCAGTTGGGCCTGTGGTCTGCTGGGCCGGAGCCTAGTGGGGGGGGGGTGCTTTCTCTTCTTTTTTAGCTTTGTTTTATGTTTTCTTTTCTTTATCTATTTTCTTTTCTATTTTATTCTTTTAATTTCTGTTTTATAAAATATAAATACAACTCCTAAATTAATGTTATAATTTATTCTACTGCCCCAAAAAGTTTGATACCTAATTAAAATAGTTTGCATTATTATTATTTTTTAAAGGCATTTAATTCATTGTCATAGCTGTTGTTTTAATTACTTTAGAGCCTTTAAACATTTTATAAAAGTGTGGTTTCTCCACAATAATTACCTATGCATTATTTGGCAACACCCCAACATTTTAGTTTTAATATTTGAAAATCTTTACCATTTGACTTTATTTTAAGTTTGAATTTCGAATCAATTTTGAACTAACGCGAGATTAACAAAAGTAACCGTGGTGACGTGGCATCATTAGCGCGGGATTACTGTAGCCTAATTACCCGAGCGTCACAATTCTCCTCCACTACAAAAAATCTCATCCTGAGATTTAGGAGCGGTTATAAGGGGGAAGGGATCTGGTTACGAAATTCTAATGATTCTTCTCGGTCATAGTTGCTCTTCTTGAAGAGGTCGGTCCATCACATTGATGTCTTCAGTCCTTTGCTTCAGGTCATCATGATGAAGTTTGTCGTCCTTCCTTCAGGATCTTCACCGTACTTACAAAAGGGTGAGAAGGGACAACCCTATAAGGACGGATTCTAACAAGATCGAGCATCAGACGGTTAACCCAGGGGAAGAAGCATAAGTATCTCTCAAATTGAAACTTAAGAAGATGTCGAGAGCAAAGTAAGAAGGTACCATGAGAAGTTTCAAACCGATAGGCAAGCGTTCGATGCCTATCAGAAGGTGAAAGGGGTTCAGAGCAACGAGAATAAGTATTGCGTCTGATACCCGAATAGATCACTTGGTAGGTGGCCCGTGAGTTACATAAGAAGTCAAGCGCGAGGAATAACTTTGGAAACCAGGGGTGTACAGAAGAGTCAGGTTTCGATCCTGTGGAACTGTGGGTTATGGGCCCACCATGTGGGTTAAAGTAGAAAGGGGGTTGACATCTTGCACGGTCACGATAGCAAGGCATGTCAGAGGGTAGCCTGTCAGTTATGTCGGCAACAACATCGATACCAAGGGCGAGGGATGAAGAGAACCATTTTCCTGCTCGTTGAACGAGGCAAACCAATTGGCAAAGTTATCACCCATCGGTGGTTACCGGAATGTCATCAACAATAGTAATAGGATCTTACAAACAGAGTGGTACAGCAAGGTGCCTACCTAAACCGGGAATTATCTCTGCTTAGTTAAGTCAGATTACAGGAAAGGTTAAACAAAACTATGGAAAGGAAAACGCTATTATCAGATTAAACAGAACAATGGAAAGGAAAATTGTGATTACACACAATTATTAGGAGTATATCCTTCCCATGTACAAGCAGAACATGGCATACAGGGTAGGAGACCAAGTACCCAACCATTTAGATAAGAGGCAAGGATTAATCAAGATGTTACCCATACAACGGTGTTTGGATAACTGACCAAGAAACATTTAGCATCGCGCCTCCAATGATCTTATTGAAGAGTGGGGTATCATAGTCATGCTTCGAGGTAGCAATGATATGGTGTTTCAATCAAGGGCCAGACTTTGGATACACAAATGATCCATTAGGAGCAACTTATAAAATAAGTCTTACATTTTCCTTCAGGAAGAATGGTTATCCTTGCAAAAGAAATTATAATGATAGGACCTCCAGCCAGGGGGGTGCTAGGCATGACATCATATTACCGGGTCATCAAAGGACCAACATCATATCTCGTGGAAAGTTGTCCCAACCATCATACCTGACGGAGATTCAGATCCGATTGGTATCATGATACCTCATACTCAGGATGTCCGAGAAGAAAAGGTGCAACACAAATCGACAAAATGACATTGCAAGGAAATGAACTATGGGAGCGGGTTCCTGAAACAATAGTTCATTATTAAACCAAGGAGGGGATGAGGAGGTGGCTGATGGGCTCAGCGACAATTCATCGAGAATTCCAAACGGATGGATTTCCACAATAATGTGAACAAGAAGATGACATTTGTCGTATCAAATGATATAATGATGTATGCCCGAGGAGAACATCCACGAGCAAACACTGGTTGGAAGGTGCACCCGAAATATGGGACTAGGTAGCAAGATCGATGATAGAATGGTGATTCGATATCCAATACACAAAGAATGTAACTATCGTTCACTAACTTGCAAGCAATAGGGTTGCTAGAAATTATGAATTTTTCACATCACAGTCCATTTGTCGGTATTCTGGTTGGAACACGGGGGCCATGAAAAGAATGGTGATGGTGAGAAGCATCACTTGCATCAATAATTCATAAGAGGTGGTGAAATTCACGACATACTTGACATAATAGATGGTAATATTCCAAGGTAAAGAAGAACAAACGCTGGATAGCAAGGAACTCAAGGTATAACACAAAACACGATCATGTTTGTGTTGGAGGGGAGGCAATAAACTGGCTGATGATAAGACAAATCATCGAGGGCGAGGACGGTATTTCTCATCATGAATTTGATTGACATCCTGGAAGAGCTCACAAGGTTTATGATGATCATGACACATTTGTCGAGAGATTTCATGAAGATGTAATAAATCAGCAACGACACCAAGTCAAAGGAATGATGAACGAAAAGGTTATTGGAACCATGAGTATGACACAAACTCAAAATCATGCTTGTTGTTCAAGGCGAAATGATATGACGAGGAAAATCGATGTAAGCTTAGCTCATCGTCAAAAGTGGTGCTCCGAGAATAAGGACCAGGTAGCACAGTTAAAAGTTGCGCGATAATGATATAGCCGATCAGGCTATGAACAACTTGAAGGATTAATAAACTCATAAGCAACGAAGATTAATTAGAGTTATTGAATCGAAGTGCGGAATTGATTCACTTATCGGTGTTTTTGAGTGTTTAATAACTCAGAGCCCATGAAAAATTGTAATCAGTGAGAATGTAGTACTTGATGAAGACCTCATAAGAAGTTATGCTGTTCCAAGATAATATCAAGATACCAGGGGGTAATACTCGACGACGGATCAAAGTAGAGGTTGGACTAGGGTATTTCTCTGCAGAAGGCAAGTGCTTAAACTTGCACGAGAAATGGTATTTAAAGGAGAACAAGGTCGGAACCACGATTGCAAAAGGCCAGATCCCAGATATAAGATGAACTTATACGAAGGGAATAACTAATTTAAGAGAAGCTTTAATGATAAGATCTACATCGTGTCCATGGGGATGAACACAAAGTTCAAGGTCGGCTCCCACTTCTCCAATGCATAACCTTTCATTCATTGCTCTGTTAAAATTAAGTGAAGATGAAGAACTACCTGGTGAATTACCAGAGGAGTATGACCCGTGAAATCTTTTGGGTTCACACAGATTAAGGAAGGCATAGGTTCAACCCATCATGGCATCTTAGAAACATATACCACAAACTTTAGGGGTAAATAACTCAGGCATGGAAGTAGAGCATGTTTGACCAAAGGAGAGGATACAAATTACCAAAGGCATTATGTATCAGGGAGGATTCATAAGGCGGTAAAATATGAAGGACACTATCAAATAATAATCCAACAAAGGATTTGACGATCCATAGCAGAGCTAATGTGAGCATCGGCACACAATCAGATAAAGAAACAGTGCAAAGGCATCTGATTATAGAACATCTGATAATTTGATGCTTAGATAACAAAGGAATTATGATTTCCAAAATGAAGGATTAGAAGCAGACGCTCTGATTAAGAATGGATAAGTTGAACAGACTTAGGGGTACAATCGATGACAATTTGATTGCTCGAGAACCAGCTCATGTTTAAAATGACATATGAGCCGGAAGGATGAATTCTATGATCTGATTGAGGTTTGCGAGCATTCGCAAAATAATAAATCAAGGGGAACGAAATGATAGTGACAAAGGATGTCAATGGAGATTGGTAGAAATATGGAATTAACCATAGTACCAGAAGGCAAGGAATTCAGGAGCAATAGGCTCCTAAGGAATTTTCAGAAAACCGAATAGTATCCTGAAGAATTATGTGAAACACAAAAACAACTAGGAATGAAGAAATCCTCGATAAGTGCGAGAATTTATGCGTCAGTATAATCATGCAGAAAAGAGTTGCAAGGCAGTAAGCACAAAGGATTCTCGGAATGGCGGGAAGTAGTTTAGGGTATCTTGTAGTAACAAGAGTAATTGAGAATGAAGGTAAGGGTGGCAAGTATAAGTAGCTATCCATAGGGATGTCTCGGTGGTAGGGTTGCAAACCCGATGAGCACAAGTTCTCGAAAGAACATCAGAGAGTATCTTCAGAATCTTCTGATGCAGTAGGCGATCATCTGGAGTGAGGGGCTCTCCGAGAGAACCTATTTTCGAGAACCTAAAGTTAGTTTTTTTAGCAAAATCATTTAACCCGAATAGAAGAGAGATTAGAGTCCCAGAGTATAGACGAGGAGTAAAAGATCCTAATACCACCCAATGGCAACGTGGGCCTGTAAGCCGCACAACCATGTTAGTAAAAGTTTTTCAATGACTAGACTCGACTTCGGCCAAGGAGTTAGAAAGGAGGATTCTTATAGGCAGTCGGCTCTATACCAACTTGTGACGCCCCCGATTCAATCGTACACTAATCATACACGCCAACATGTATGATCAAGATCAGGGACTCACGGGAAGATATCACAACACAACTCTAAAAAAAAATGAGTCATACAAGCATCATAATACAAGCCAGGGGCCTCGAGGGCTCGAATACTAGTGCTCGATCATAGACGAGTCAGCGAAAGAAACAATATCTGAGTACAGACATAAGTTAAACAAGTTGCCATAAGAAGGCTAGCACAAACTGGGATACAGATTGAAAGAGGCACATGCCTCCTGCCTGGGATCCTCCTAACTACTCCTGGTCGTCGTCAGCAGCCTGCACGTAGTAGTAGGCACCTCCGGTGTAGTAGTTGTCGTCGACGGTGGCGTCTGGCTCCTGGGCTCCAATGTCTGGTTGCGGCATCCGAGAAGAAGAGGAAAACGAGAGAAAGGAGGGAGCAAAGCAACCGTAAGTACTCATCCAAAGTACTCGCAAGCAAGGAGCTACACTACATATGCATGGGTATATGTGTAAGGAGGCAATATCAGTGGACTAAACTGCAGAATGCCAGAATAAGAAGGGGATAGCTAGTCCTATCAAAGACTACGCTTATGGCAGCCTCCGTCTTGCAGCATGTAGAAGAGAGTAGATTGAAGTCCTCCAAGTAGCATCGCATAGCATAATCCTACCCGGCGATCCTCCCCTCATCGCCCTGTGAAAAAGTGATCAGCGGGTTGTCTGTGGAACTTGTTTGGGTGTGTTTTATTAAGTATCCGGTTCTAGTTGTCATAAGGTCAAGGTACAACTCCGGGTCGTCCTTTTACCGAGGGACACGGCTATTCGAATAGATAAACTTCCCTGCAGGGGTGCACCACATTTCCCAACACGCTCGATCCCATTTGGCCAGTCACACTTTCCTGGGTCATGCCCGGCCTCGGAAGATCAGCACGTCGCAGCCCCACCTAGGCACAACAGAGAGGTCAGCACGCCGTTCTAAATCCTATGCGCGCAGGGGTCTGGGCCCATCGCCCATTGCACACCTGCACGTTGCGAGGGCGGCCGGTGAGCAGACCTAGGAACCTCCATTACAAAGGAAGTTGCGTTACGCAGTCCAACCCGGCGCGTGCCGCTCCGTCGTTGACGTCAGGAAGGCTTCGGCTGATACCACGACGTCGAGTGCCCATATCGTTCCCGCGTAGTTGGTTAGTGCGTATAGGCCAGTGGCCAGACTCAGATCAAATACCAAGATCTCATTAAGCGTGTTACTAAGAAGTAACCGCGGACGCCGACCAGGGCCAGGCCCACCTCTCTCCTATGTGGTCTCAATCTGCCCTGTCGCTCCGCCACATAGTAACAGTCGGGGGCCGTCGGGAACCCAGGCCCACCTCTACCGGGATGGAGCCACCTGTCCTTTCAGCCCCCACATCGGAATCACTTGCGGGTACTCAACGAGCCAACCCGACTTTAGTCACCATCTGTATAGTATATGTATATCTATAGTATATACCCGTGGGAACCTCCCGAGTGATCACGGCCCGATAGTATAGCAAGGCAGACTGACAAGAATGTAGGGCCAATGATGATAAACTAGCATCCTATACTAAGCATTTAGGATTGCGGGTAAGGTATCAATAGTTGTAGCAACAATGATAGGCTATGCAACAGAATCGGATTAACCGAAACAGTAACATGCTACACTACTCTAATGCAAGCAGTATAGAGAGGAATAGGCGATATCTGGTGATCAAGGGGGGGTTTGCCTGGTTGCTCTGGCAAGGAGGGGTCGTCAACACTGTAGTCGAACTGGGGTTCGTCGGCAGCCTCGGGGTCTACCGAAAGGAAGTAACGGAGGGGGAACACAATAGATAACAGAGCAATCAAAGTATCACAAAGCGTAGCATGGCAATACGCGGTGCTAGAGGTGACCTAACGCAGTAGGAGGTGATACCGGTGAAGGGGGGAAACATCCGAGAAAGTATGCCCGGTGTTTCGCGTTTTCGGACAGATGAACCGGAGGTCAAATGTTGTAGGTTCACTATGCTAGGGACGTGTGGCGGATGAACGGGCTGCGTATCTGGATTTGTCTCGTCGTTCTGAACAACTTTCATGCACAAAGTATTTCTATCCGGGCAACGGATTATTTTATATGATTTTTCAAAGTTTTAATCATTTTCTAAATTGTTTTAATCTGAAAATTAAAGGTTAACTTGCTATGGGTACACAGAAGTGTACCCACAGGCTGACCAATAGGCCCAGTTGACTTGGTCAACTGCCCTATCAGCAGAGACTGACTGGTGGGGCTAGTCAAAGTCAACGGTCCAGTCAGCATTGACCGTTGACTAGTCAGATTGACCAGTGGGTCCCTACTATCATTGCCTAAGATTTAACTAAACAGGTTCAATCAGTTTAGTTAATTGATTAGATTAAATAAATACAATTTATTAAGTTAATTAATCTAGTTAATTAATTAATTAATTAATTATTATTTTAACTCCTTTTTTGTTATTATTCATTTATTTATTTTTAACAGGGGGCTGTGGGCCCCGTCGTTCAATGGCACTGGGGCCATAGCGGGCGGGCGTAACGGGCGCCAGGCACTTGCCCGCTTGGGCGCATGACCAAGGGCACGGCAGCGGCAAAATCAGGGGCGGCTGGCGTTGGCCGGTTGGCAGGGGCCGGCGAGAACGGTCGCCGGCGCGGGGCAAATGGCGGATGGGCGCTGCCAACGGTGAGTAGGGTGAACAGGGGGCGCAGGCAGAGCACACGGCGAACGAGAGGGGCGGAGCCCCGGGGCGGCCATGGCCGAGCAGGGAGGCGCGGTGGTCGGCGTGCGACAGAGGAGAGACGGAGGGGGGTTCCTCACCCTACGTTGCACGGGATCGGGCGGCAAGGGTCGATGGTGCTCGTTGGGGAGGAGGATGGGGACGAGCGGCGGAGACGGGGAGCGGTCCGGCGACAATGTGGCATCCGCGAGGTGGTGGCGGGACGAGGCAACGACGCCGGGGGCGACGGTGACGAAGAGGAGGCAGTCCGTCGAAGGCGGAGGCACGTCGAGCTCCGGGCGGTGAGGATCCAGCGACCGGGGCGGCGGGGTGGTTCGGTTCCAGGCGTCGAGCTGCGGGCCGGCGTCGGCAGTGGTGCGGCGTCGGGCGGTGGGGTCGGGGCATCGCGCCCAGATCCAGATCCAGCAGGGGGAGTGGGGAATGTGGGGTGTCGGTGGGGTGGGTAGGGTTTCGGGGTCCAGGGATAAGGGGAAGTGGGGGGGGGAGTTGCTTTCTCTTCTTTTTTAGCTTTGTATTCTGTTTTCTTTTCTTTATCTACTTTCTTTTCTATTTTATTCTTTTAATTTCTGTTTTATAAAATATAGATACAACTCCTAAATTATTGCTATAATTTATTCTACTGCCCCAAAAAGTTTGACACCTAATTAAAATAGTTTGCATTATTATTATTTTTAAAAGGCATTTAATTAATTGTCATAGCTGCTGTTTTAATTACTTTAGAGCCTTTAAACATTTTATAGAAGTGTGGTTTCTCCACAATAATTACCTATGCATTATTTGGCAACACCCCAACATTTTAGTTTTAATATTTGAAAATCTTTACCTTTTGACTTTATTTTAAGTTTGAATTTCGAATCGATTTTGAACTAAGACGAGATTAACAACAGTAACCGTGGTGACGTGGCATCATTAACGCGGGATTACTGTAGCCTAATTACCCGGGCGTCACACTTCAGTTAAAAAATACAGATAATGGCTTCTTTACTATTTGTTTCCCACCCAACATCAAACTCATAGTAGACACCGGAGATTAACCAGATAGTAGATAGATACTATTGATTGCGGCCCCGATATGTACCCCACAACCATTTAAAAACTCAAGTTTGACCATTTGTTTGGAGCTGACTCAGAGTCTAATCGGTGAACAGGACGGTAAAGTAGCATGTAATATTAAGCGATGCATAACGTAAGCAAACACGAAAGAGTGCGACCTCTCTTGCGGACCCGTGTAGTCCTCGAGGTCATCTGCTCGGTTGATGATGGTAATGCAGTTTTCATGGCTACCGGCGGCGGGGAAGAAGATCTGAGGTGGTGAAAGACAGTCTAGAGGCCGGATCCCTGCTGTGCTAGACCCTTCTGTCGTTGGAGCAGCTGAGCTGGGGTGGACGAAGACGCAGCAGGAGCGGGACAAACTAAGCAAGGTTTTCTTTGACAACTATCTGTAAGAGAAGTAATTCTGTAAGGGCTCGTTTGAAATGGAGGATTCCAACAATGCAGGGATAGGAAATAGACAGGAATAGGATATGAATGCACGTGCAAAACAGAGAATTTAAAAACACTGGATTTCTGCCAATCTGGGTGTTTGATTCACAACATTTGGTAGATCACAGGATGCAAAGAAGCATGGTGAGATTAAGTCAAACCACAAGAAAATGTACGGTTATAATACTATTATGCTACTATCTCTTTGTCTTGTGCTTCATGAATAGGAATTTGAAAAGGAGGACAAGTGAAAATTAAAATTCCTACGTTTTTTCTTTCAAGGAGACACTAAAGGAACAAATCCGTGTGCTAAGTGGACAATATATATATAACATGTAGAGTAAAAAAGAGATGTAACAAATGTACAACCTCTTTGGCGAAGCCATGTCGATCTCAGCGTGATTGGGTTTGCCGGTGAGGATGCTCCGACTGACTTGGCTGTCGGAGGAGGGGAAGAAGATCTTAGGTGTCTAGAGATGGAGCCCGAGGTACTGCTCCGCTGTGATGGAGGGTTTCGTCGTTGGAGCAGCTCCGGTGAGTTGTACGACACCGAGGCTGAAGCAGGACACGAGAGACAATGTTAACCTGAGTGGAATTCTAATAGCATCTCCAATACATGACGTAAAATACATAACCACAAAGTGCAAGATGTAAAATACATTAGCTGCTCATCTCTGAACTTCACTATCGAAACTGAATTTAACTGTCGAAACTGAACTTAACTGTCGAAACTGAATTTTGCTGTCGAAACTGAATTTTGCTGTCGAAACTGAACGCACTAGCAAGGTGAGGCTACATGTCGGTCGACTGTCTTTTTAATCTCTGGTCAGTCGATTTTGCAGCCGTTGGATATGAAATCAAGGGCCTGCAGTTCATCTTAAACCTCCACCCCCCTGAGCCGCCAGCCACCACCGGCCAAACAGTAGCCCCCCGCCGCCCGCGGCCGGTAGTGCGCCGCCCCGCCCGCCTCGAAAACACTCCCCACCGTCGGTCCACCACCTCCCCGACCATCCCTCTAGCCCCCCCCCCATGCCGAGCTTTTTCTTTGGCGATCCCCACGCCACCCCCGCCACCACCGGCGACCACCGCCCCCACCCTGAACCCTAAGATACATAGTGGGGTACCTCACCGACGAGCCCCCTCCCCGCTGCGGCAGGTTCTTCCTTCACCCCGGCAAGCCCCCCACCACCTGAAAATCGAGTGACCCAATAGTCGATTCAGTCGACTGAAGTGTAGCTAAATCGGAGCAGCATCACAAGCAAGAGGAAGAGCGAGAGCAGTAGCGCGAGCAAGAGCAGACTAGGCAGGGGAGACCAAGAGCAGAGCAGCAGCGCGAGCAAGAGCTAAACCAGCAGCAGCTCCTACTGATGTCGACGTCGCCTCCGAGGGAGCGACGCCATGGAGGAAGTGGCCACTGACGCCGCCGTGGATGGATCCGCGCCATGTCGGCTCGGGACTGAGCGCAGGCAGCACCTAAGATCGAATCAAGAAGAAAATGTGGCGATTAGTGTACAACTTCTTTGGTGGCGCCTGATACGTCTCCAACGTATCTATAATTTTTGATTGTTCCATGCTATTATATTACCCCTTTTGGATGTTTATGGGATTTATTTTACACATTTATATCATTTTTGGGACTAACCTACTAACCGGAAGCCCAGCCCGTATTGTTTTTTTTTTGCCTATTTCAGTATTTCGAAGAAAAGGAACATCAAACAGAGTCCAAACGGAATGAAACCTTTGTAGCGTGATTTTTTGAATGAACGTGATCCGGAGAACCTGGAGTGCAAGTCAAGAAGCAAACAAGGTGGCCAGGAGATAGGAGGGCGCGCCCACCCCTCCTGGGCGCGCCCCCTGTCTCCTGGGCCCCACGAGCGGCCACCGACGTACTTCTAACTCCTATATATACCTACGTACGCCTAAAATATCCAGGGAGCCAACGAAAAACAATTTCCACTGCTGTAACCTTCTGTATCCGTGAGATCCCATCTTGGAGCGTTCGCCGATGCTCCGCCGGAGGGGGAATCGACCATGGAGGGCTTCTACATCAACACCATAGTCCCTCTGATGAGTTTTGAGTAGTTTACCACAGACCTTCGCGTCCATAGTTATTAGCTAGATGGCTTCTTCTCTCTTTTTCGATTTCAATACAATGTTCTCCCCCTCTCTTGTGGATATCTATTCGATGTAAACTCTTTTTGCGGTGTGTTTGTGTAGCGACCATACCTCAAACAATCTGATCTCTGTGCATCAGTGTCATCCCTAGATCGGTAATCCTGACACGCACAGTACTTGAAGGATTTATAACAGAGTAACAATCACACACTTATTACATTGAATGTCTCAAAAGAGAACTTATTACAGTAAATATGGCTTAAGGCCATCTAATAACGATAACAGCGGAAGGCTTGGAAGATGAGCGAGTCCATCAACTCCAACGGCATCACTGAGTATAAGATCACGACCTAAGGCACCTTACTCGTGGTCTGAAAAGTCTGCAACATGAATGTTGCAGCCCGAAAACGGGTCAGCACATGGAATATGCTGGCAATGTAACACATATAGAGTAATGATTAGAATAATGCTATCACTACATGCATAGATGGCTGGTGGAAAGCTCTATGGTTACAGTTTTGCATAAAGCCAATTTTTCCCTACTACAAAGGAATAATTTGTTATTTAACTATCATGGTGGTTGTTAAACATTGAGAAGGGTACTCCAACTCAATCCCAATTAAGCATCACCATTAACCCAACAAAATTAAATTAAGTAACATGATGAGATTCACATGATAATCCAAAATACTAGATACTCAAAACGTCCATAACCGGGGACATGGCTAACCATGATTAGTTTATACACTCTGTAGAGGTTTGCGCATTTTTCCCCGAAAGACTCGATCTCCTCCGCTTGATTTCTCGCACTACATTGTGTTTGAGAAACGGATGACCGAGACACAGTCTTTTAGAATCATTAACTCTCTACTCCGGGTAGACAGTACCAACCTACATCCCCTACATCTGCTAGACTACCTCTTCAAGAGCTCACGCAACTTAATCAACTATGCTAGAGCCCATAGTAGCTTGCGGCTGCACACAGAAGTTTCTAGCATGAATAATCTCATGATCCCTTTGAGCCTGGGTGGCGGTCCATAGGACAATCACACGGTACCCCGGGATTTCCAAAAATACAGACAACACTGGGTTCCCCAGGTGCCTCAGTCCACCCAAATGTGAATTTAAGTTGCCACCTTAAGTAAACCATTAGTTAACAATCTCACATCTGTCATGGATACACTCACCCAATATACGTCTACTAGCATAGCATGGCAATATAAGCAGACGTAGGAGTAACTCCCAAAGGTTTGATAATAAAACAGGTAATAGGTTCTACCTCATCTACTTCCCAAAACCCACATATTAATCAGATCCTAATCATGCAATTGTTTCAGGATTGATCTAATGCAATAAAACTGGGTAGTAAAGAGGTATGATCAAAGTGTTACTTGCCTTGCTGATCATCCGTGAAACCTAGAGATTCGAAGTAGCAAGCAGCGCACTCTGGGTACTCTATCACAAACAAACAAACATACAATAAGCACTCATCTATTGCATAGGTAAAACTCAAATAAGCAATCTAACCAGAAAGTTCAACTTAAGAACTCCGGTTTGCAAAAAGAATCAAATCAAAAGAAGCAACGAAAGTCAAACGGCGAAAGAAGCAAGCTTCGTTTACTAATCTAGACCTAAGTCAAATTTTACAGTAGCAAAAACTTGTTTGAGTTGGTTAAACAGAAAGAGGGTTTCGAGACGAAACTCTAGGCGCTTGAATCGCCTGATTCCGATAAACGAGCGAAAAGTTATACTAGAACGAAAATCGGATCAGAAATCGCGATCGAAAATAATCGCGGAAAATCCGAGAAAAAGAAAAACGGACGAACAGGCTAACGAACGAACGTTCGTTGTCTGTGGCTAAACGACGAAATCCGTTCGTTAAAATGAATGTACGGACGAACGTCCGCTAAATAGACTAAACCAAAAAAATTAAAACCGATCTAAAAAAATAAACCGGGTTCCTAAAAAAAACCGGGCGGTTTTCTAGAGAAAACCGCCGGCGACGTCCGGCGGGGCGAGACGGGCGGCTGTGGCGGCGACTCCGCGGGACGGCCGCGGCATCGGCGGCGGTGGCTGGCAGCGTGGGACGCGGCGGCGGCAGCGGATCCGGCGGCGGCGGCGGCTGGCGGCGGTGGCGGCGGGGTTGGCTGGGGCGGGGCTAGGGTTTGGGGGTGGCTCAGGCCTCGGGCTTTAAAGGCTGGCCGGGCAAGTACTAGTCGGGCACGACCCGGCTAGGTCGGATCGTTTTTTAAATAATTTCGCGCAGAAAAACAAATAAAAGAAATACTAAACGGACTCCAAGAACCCCGAAATAAATTTTTCCCGACTTCTAAAATCAAGCCGGACAAGAAGAACATTTGTTTGGGGCCTAAATACAATATTGTAAAAGGCACATTTTTCCTAATTCAAATAAAATAGCGATAAAACTCCGAAATAAAATCTTGTTTGATTTTATTATTAAATCCTTAATATTTCTTTATTTTGGGAAAGTCATTTTATTCCCTCTCTCATATTTTTATAATAGAAATAATTGAAGATAAAATAATTAAAATCAAATGATCCTATTTTCAAATTTTGAGAAAACTCAAATATGAAAATAACAAAATCCCCAACTCTCTCCGTGGGTCCTTGAGTTGCGTAGAATTTCTAGGATCAAGCCAAAATGCAATAAGATATGATATGCAATGATGATCTAATGTATAACATTCCAAATTGAAAATTTGGGATGTTACAAACCTACCCCCCTTAAGATGTATCTCGTCCTCGAGATTTAGGTTGGCTAGAAAATAGGTGAGGGTGGTCCTTCAGTAGATCTTCCTCTCGCTCCGAGGTGGCTTCATCCTCGGTATGGTGGCTCCACTGAACTTTGCAAAATTTGATAACCTTGCTACGGGTGACTCGGCTGGCATATTCGAGAATCTTGACTGGTTTCTCCTCATAGGTCAAATCACTATCCAACTGAATCGCTTCCAGTGGCACGGTATCTCTCAGCGGTATATCAGCCATCTCTGCGTGGCAGTTCTTCAACTAGGAAATGTCAAACACATTGTGAACTCCTGACAATCCTTCAGGCAATTCCAACTTGTAAGCAACTTCTCCCATACGCTCCAAAACTTTATATGGTCCGAGAAAACGTGGCGCTAACTTTCCCTTAACTCCAAAGCGCTTAACTCCTTGAAGTGGAGATACACGAAGATAAACTTTGTCTCCGACTTCATAAACTGTCTCCTTGCGTTTATAATCTGAGTAGCTCTTCTTCCTGGACTGGGCTACCTTGAGCCTATCGCGAATCAACTTCACCTTCTGATCAGACTCTTTAATCAAATCTGGTCCAAACAACTGGCGGTCTCCAACTTCATCCCACAACAACGGTGTCCTGCACCTTCTTCCGTACGAAGCTTCGAAAGGGGCCATCTTCAAACTGGATTGATAACTGTTGTTGTAAGAGAACTCCACATATGGCAAATTTTTGTCCCAACTAGATCCATAATCTAGCGCACAAGCTCTCAGCATGTCCTCCAGAATCTGATTTACTCTCTCGGTCTGTCCATCTGTCTACGGATGAAAGGCTGTACTGAACTCTAGCCTAGTACCCAAAGTTTCGTGCAACTGATTCCAGAACTTTGAGGTAAACTGGGTTCCTCTATCTGATAGGATGCTCGTCGGAGCTCCATGCAGACATACGATCCTGGTCATGTATATCTTTGCCAACTTAGCACTAGTGTAGGTGGTCTTTACTGGAATGAAATGGGCTACCTTCGTCAAACGATCAACTACAACCCATATCGAGTCATAGCCTGAACGAGTCCTGGGCAATCCCGTGATAAAATCCATGCCTAGCTTGTCCCACTTCCATTCTCGTATCGGCAATGGCTGTAGCAATCCTGCTGGCTTCTGATGCTCCGCCTTCACTCTCTGACATACATCACATACTACTACATACTCCACAATATCCTTCTTCATTCTGGTCCACCAGAAAGTGTCCTTCAAACCCAGGTACATCTTGGTATTTCCTGGGTGATTCGAGTACGGCGAATCATGGGCCTCTTGCAGAATCAACTTCTTGATCTCCGGGTCATTAGGCACATAAACGTGGTCCTCAAACCATAGGGTATCGTGCTCATCCTCACAAAATCCCTTAGCTTTTCCTTTGCTCATCTTCTCCTTTATCTCGGCAAGCTCCTTGTCAGTCTTCTGAGCTTCTCTGATCTTATCCATCAAAGTAGATTGAATCTCTAATGCTGCCACATAGCCTCTCGGAACTATCTCTAAACATAGCTCACGAAGATCCTCGGCTAACTCCCTTGGTAACTCTCCGGTCATGAGTGTGTTGACATGGCTCTTGCGGCTCAACGCATCGGCTACTAGGTTAGCCTTTCCGGGGTGATAATGCAATCTCATATCATAATCCTTGATGAGCTCCAACCATCTCCTTTTGCCTGAGATTCAACTCCTTCTGCGTGAAGATGTACTTCAAACTCTTGTGATCCGTGTACACCTCACAATGGTTTCCAATGAGAAAATGCCTCCATGTCTTCAAAGCATGCACTACGACTGCCAACTCCAAATCATGTGTAGCATAATTCAACTCATGGGGTTTAAGCTGTCGTGAGGCATACGAAACAACTCTTCCCTCCTGCATAAGCACTGCTCCAAGTCCTCGACGAGAAGCGTCGCAATATACTTCATAATCCTTGCACTGATCAGGCAAAATCAACACTGGTGATGTAACCAAACGTTTCTTCAACTCCTGGAAACTGCCCTCACATTCCTTGGTCCATTTAAACTTGGTGTCCTTCTTCAACAATTCCGTCATGGGGTTTGCAATCTTCGAGAAATTCTCAATGAACCTCCGGCAGTATCCTATGAGTCCAAGAAAACTCCGGATCTCTCCAACTATTGGTGGGGCTTCCCAGTTTGTCACAGTGACAACTTTGGTGGGGTCTACTACTATTCCTTCTCCGGATATAACATGTCCGAGGAATCCAACTTCCTTCAACCAAAACTCACATTTGCTGAACTTGGCGTATAACTGATGTTCTCTGAGCTTCTCCAGTACCAAACGCAAATGCTCCTTATGCTCTTCTTCATTCTTCGAGTAGACCAAAATATGATCAATGAACACCACGATGAACTTATCCAGAAACTCCATAAACACCTTGTTCATCATGTTCATGAAATAGGCAGGTGCGTTAGTCAGACCAAATGACATAATGGTATACTCATACAGCCTGTACCTGGTGGTAAAAGCCGTCTTAGGTATATCCTGCTCTCGAATCTTCAACTGGTGGTATCCTGATTGCAGATAGATCTTGCAAAATACCTTAGCTCCTTGCAATCGGTCAAACAAGTCATTGATCATCGGAAGTGGGTACTTGTTCTTGATTGACACTTCATTCAATCCTCGATAATCAACAACCATCCTTAATGATCCATCCTTCTTGTCCACTAGAAGCACTGGTGATCCCCAAGGTGAAGAACTTCGGCGAATATAGCCTTTATCCAGTAACTCGTTAATCTATTTCTTAATTTCCTCCAAATCTTTTGCGGGCATCCTGTACGATCTCTTAGATATTGGCCCTGTGCCTGGCAAAAGCTCAATCAAAAACTCAATGTCTCTATCCGGTGGCATGCCTGGCAACTCCTCTCGAAATACATCAGGAAAATCCTTCACCACTGGTACTTCCTCCTGTACAACTCCTGAAAAGGAATTTGCTTGAGTCCTCTTTGGCACATGCTGGGATACATACTTGATCCTTCTTCCTTCTGGCGTGGTAAGCAAAATCGACCTACTGGCGCATTCAATGTTCCCTCCATACTTCGATAACCAATCCATGCCTAATATCACATCCAGTCCTTGTGATTCCAATACTATTAGGTCTGAGGAAAACACGTAGTTACCAATCCTTAATGGTAACCGATCACACCATAGACTAGCCATATACTCTGTTCCTAGTGAGGTTACTAACATGGGTGACCTAAGGGCTTGGATTGGTAGTTTATACTTATCCACAAATCCCCTTGATATGAATGAATGCGATGCACCAGTATCAAAAAGAATGATTGCAGTAAATGACTTAACCAAAAACTTATCTATTATTGCATCTGGCTGGGCTTCAACCTCCTTCACGCTAACGTGGTTCACCCGTCCCTTGTTGAAAGGGTTGGGCTTCTTCCCAAAGCTTCCATTACCATTTTCATTCTTCGCTTCAAGACATTCAGTGGCATAATGTCCAGTCTTCTGGAATTTGTACCAGGTAATGTGGCTTAGGTCCCTCTTGCCTGGTGTTGATGGGTTGGTGTGGTTCTGTCCGTGCTTCCTCCATTCCCATTACCATTATTGGGGCAACTATGGTTGTGCGAACTACCTCCTCTGTGTGTATGCTGAAAATGTCCTCCCGAGTTCAGGGTAAACCGAGGCTTCTGCTGAGCTGCAGAATTGTACTTCCCTTGTCCATACTTCCTCTTGCGGTTGTCAATCTGATGCTGCTTCCCTTCAATCATGAGAGCTCTATCTACCAACTCCTGGTAGTTGTTGGAGGTTGCTACCATCAACTGCATGCTGAGCTCATCATTCAGTCCTTCCAGAAACTTCTCCTGCTTAGCTGCATCCGTAGCAACGTCATCTGGGGCATAACGTGCTAGCTTACTAAAGTCATCCACATACTGGCCAACAGTACGTCCTCCTTGGCGCAAGTTGCGAAACTCACGCTTTTCATGGCCATAGCTCCTGCTGAAACATGAGCAGTACAGAAAGCCTGCTGAAACTGATCCCATGTGACAGTGTCGATAGGATAAGTGGCTGTGAAATTCTCCCACCATGATGCTACGGGTCCATCAAGCTGATGTGCGTCAAAATGCACCTTCTCCGCATCTGTGCATCCTGCAGTGGTCCACTCCCTTCGCATCTTATGGAGCAATTCATCTGCAACTATCGGCTCGGTGCTACTGGAGAACACCGGCGGATTTAGCCTCAAGAAACAGGCTAAGTGATCAACAGGTGGTGGTGGTGGTGGGTTATTGTTGTTGTTATTCCCCTGGTTTCGATTCTGGACTAACATCTGCATCAATGCATTCTGCTGCTGGATCAACTGAGTGAGCTCCGGTGGGAAAGCAAATCCATTGTCATGTCTCGGAGGCATCTGAGGGTTTAGAAAAGATGAGAAAATAGAATAGAATGAGGTCTATAGAGAAAAACACTACCCATATGCACATGAGACAAATTCAAATAATATCACTTCAATCAATTCGAACAAGGGCATACAACGGTCTAACTATCGTTACAAAAGTGCTCGGACTATACTATATAGATGGGGGAATGCTACTATTGTTATGGTGGTCGACTAGAAAAATTGATCGGTCGGAGACTCCATGATATCTGCTCCAGCTTCATCAACAAAGTCATCATCGCTATCATGTGGGTCTGAGTCGGGGTCGTCGATGATGATGTAGTTCTCCGGGCAAGTGCAATCATCATCTTCTCCTCCAGTCGCGGGAAATCCCATGAATACTTTTAGCTTCTTCTTCAGATCATCATTCTTCTCCACAAGCATTGCTATTTCCTCCTCATAACCATCGCATGTAAACTTAAGTTCTTCTTCTAGCTTCGTGATCTTGGTCATAGCCTTCTTCAGGTCTATCATGCCTGCGCACATCTAGTTCTCCTAGCGACGAATTTGCTGGTTTAACTCCTGGATGAAAGCTGCAATTGATCTATCCTTCCTGGTGCTGATCATCTCCCATTGCTCATCTCGGCGCCCACAAATCTGGTAGATAGTATCCTTGAGATCCTTGTAGTAAACTTCTCCAATGTGTCCCATGGTGAAGTGAGCTGCCATGCTCTTTCCTAGACTCCGGGTTGGTGCATCAAAGGAAAACTCTATGGGCTCAACGACGGGCATGAACATGCTTCCTGGAACTTGAACTTGAATCATCCAAAGCTCCTCTTCAGGTAAAGTGGCGATGTAGGTCCTGGTGAAGCTTGGTACTCCGATGTTCAAGTATCTAGTGACTTCCTTCTAGTGGCGTCCAAAGGGTGTATCTTCATCCGGTTGCGTGAACTTGTTCCTTGCATCCGCCATCCTAAAAGAGTAGAAAAGATGAGGAGTCAGAAATGAGAAACGAGAGTAGTGATCTAGGGCTTTAGCTTAGTGGTTGTGTCCTACAGTCCGCGTGTGCTCTGATACCATCTTGTAGCGACCAGACCTCAAACAGTCTGATCTCCGTGCATCAGTGTCATCCCTGGATTGGTAATGCTGACACGCACAGTACTTGAAGGATTTATAACAGAGTAGCAATCACACACTTATTACATCGAATGTCTCAAAAGAGAACTTATTACAATAAATATGGCTTAAGGCCATCTAATAACGATAACAGCGGAAGGCTTGGAAGATAAGCGAGTCCATCAACTCCAACGGCATCACTGAGTATAAGATCACGACCTAAGGCACCATACTCATTGTCTGAAAAGTCTACAACATGAACGTTGCAGCCCGAAAATAGGTCAGCACATGGAATATGCTGGCAATGTAACACATAGAGAGTAATGAACAGAATAATGCTATCACTACATGCATATATGGCTGGTGGAAAGCTCTATGGTTACATTATGCATAAAGCCAATTTTTCCCTACTACAAAGGAATAAATTTTTATTTAACTATCATGGTGGTTGTTAAACATTGAGAAGGGTACTCCAACTCAATCCCAATTCAGCATCATCATTAACCTAACAAAATTAAATTAAGTAACATGATGAGATTCACATGATAATCCAAACACTAGATACTCAAAACGTCCATAATTGGGGACACGGCTAACCATGATTAGTTTATACACTCTGCAGAGGTTTTCACACTTTTCCCCGCAAGACTCGATCTCCTCCGCTTGATTTCTCACACTACATGGTGTTTGAGAAATGGATGACCGACAAATAGTCTTTCAGAAACATTAACACTCTACTCCGGGTAGATAGTACCAACCTACATCCCCTACATCTGCTAGTCTACCTCTTCAAGAGCTCACGCAACTTAATCAACTATGATAGAGCCCATAGTAGCTTGCGGCTGCACACGGAAGTCTCTAGCATGAATAATCTCATGATCCCTTTGAGCCTGGGTGGCGGTCCATAGGAAAATCACACGGTACCCCGGGATTTCCAAAAATACAGACAACACCGGGTTCCCTAGGTGCCACAATCCACCTAGATGTGAATTTAAGTTGCCACCTTAAGTAAACCATTAATTAACAATCTCACATCTGTCATGGATACACTCACCCAATCCACGTCTACTAGCATAGCATAGCAGTATAAGCAGACATAGAAGTCACTCCCAAAGGTTTGATAATAACATAGGTAATAGGTTCTACCTCATCTACTTCCCAAAACCCACATATTAATTAGATCCTAATCATGCAATTGTTTGAGGATTGATCTAATGCAATAAAACCGGGTAGTAAAGAGGTATGATCAAAGTGTTACTTGCCTTGCTGATGATCCGTGAAACCTAGAGATTCGAAGTAGCAAGCGGCGCACTCCGGGTACTCTATCGCAAACAAACAAGCATACAATAAGCACTCATCTCATGCACAGGTAAAACTCAAATAAGCGATCTAACCAGAAAGTTCAACTTAAGAACTCTGGTTTGCAAAAAGAATCAAATGAAACGAAGCAACAAAAGTCAAACGGCAAAAGAAACAAGCTTCGTTTACTAATATGGACCTAAGTAAAATTTTACAGTAGAAAAAACTTGTTTGAGTTGGTTAAACAAAAAGAGGGTTTCGAGACGAAACTCTAGGCACTTGAATCGCCTGATTCCGATAAACGAGCAAAAAGTTATACTAGAACGAAAATCGGATCAGAAATCGCGATCGAAAATAATCACGGAAATTCCGAGAAAAAGAAAAACGGACGAATAGGCTAACGAACGAACGTTCGCTTTCTGCGGCTTAACGACGAAATCCGTTCATTAAAACGGATGTATGGACGAACGTCCGCTAAATAGACTAAACCGAAAAAAATAAAACCGATCTAAAAAAATAATAAACCGGGTTCCTAAAAAAATGGGCGGTTTTCTGGAGAAAACCGCCGGCGACGGAAACTACCTCCGGCGAGGTCCGGTGGAGCAGGGTGGGACAGGCGGCGGCGGTGGCAACTCTGTGGGGTCCGCGGCGGCGGCTGGCGGCGTGGGACGCGGCGGCGGCGGCTGATCTGGCGGCGGCGGCGGCGGTGACTGGTGGCGTGGGACGCGGCGGCGGCAGCGGATCCGGCGGCGGCGGGTGGCGGCTGGCGGCGGCGGTGGCGGGGTTGGATGGGCTGGGGCTAGGGTTTGGGGGTGGCTCGGGCCTCGGGCTTTAAAGGCCGACCGGGCGAAGTCCTAGTCGGGCACGACCTGGCTAGGTTGGTTCGTTTTTTTAAATAATTTCGCACAGAAAAATAAATAAAAGAAATACTAAACGGACTCCAAAAATCCCGAAATAAATTTTCCCCAACTTCTAAAATCAAGCCGGAGAAGAAGAACATTTATTTGGGGCGTAAATGCAATTTTGAAAACTGCGCATTTTTCCTAATTCAAATAAAATAGCGATAAAACTCCGAAATAAAATCTTGTTTGATTTTATTATTAAATCCTCAATATTTCTTTATTTTGGGAAAGTCATTTTATTCCCTCTCTCATATTTTTATAATAGAAATAATTGAAGATAAAAATTAAAATCAAATAATCCTATTTTCAAAATTTGAGAAAACTCAAATATGAAAATAATGAAATCCCAACTCTCTCTGTGGGTCCTTGAGTTGCGTAGAATTTCTAGGATCAAGCCAAAATGCAATAAAATATGATATGCAATGATGATCTAATGTATAACATTCCAAATTGAAAATTTGTGATGTTATAGTTTGTCGAGATCTGATGAATTGTGGGTTTATGATCAAGTTTATCTATGTGAAATATTTGAATCTCCTCTGAATTCTTTTATGTATGATTGAGTTATCTTTGCAAGTCTCTTCGAATTATCAGTTTGGTTTGGCCTACTAGATTGATCTTTCTTGCCATGGGAGATGTGCTTAGCTTTGGGTTCAATTTTGTGGTGTCCTTACCCAGTGACAGAAAGGGTTGCAAGGCATGTATTGTATTGTTGCCATCGAGGATAAAAAGGTGGGGTTTATTTCATATTGCATGAGTTTATCCCTCTACATGATGTCATCTTTCTTAATGCATTACTCTGTTCTTATGAACTTAATACTCTAGATGCATGCTGGATAGCGGTCGATGTGTGGAGTAATAGTAGTAGATGCAGGTAGGAGTCGGTCTACTTGTCACGGACGTGATGCCTATATACATTATCATACCTAGACAATCTCATAATTATTCACTTTTCTATCAATTGCTCGACAGTAATTTGTTCACCCACCGTAATACTTCTGCTATCTTGAGAGAAGCCACTAGTGAAACCTATGGCCCCCGGGTCTATCTTTTATCATATAAGCTTTCAATCTACTTTTATTTGCATCTTTACTTTTTTCATCTATATTATAAAATACTAAAAATATATTTATTTTATCATACTATCTGTATCAGATCTCACTTTCGCAAGTGGCCGTGAAGGGATTGACAACCCCTTTATTGCGTTGGTTGCGAGTTCTTTGTTTGTTTGTGTAGGTGTGTGGGACTTTTGAGGAGCCTCCTACTGGATTGATACCTTGGTTCTCAAAACTGAGGGAAATACTTACGCTACTGTTGCTGCAGCACCCTTTCCTCTTCAAGGAAAACTAACGCAAGCTCAAGACGTAGCAGCGCCGATTAGGCCACAGCTTCATCCGAGGAAACGGTGATGATGATGCCCTTTGGTGGTGCAGGTGAAGACGACAGTGTGGGAACGGAGGTGGCGCGAAAGATGAGGGGAATGTTGGGGCAGCTCCTTGGAGGTGGAGGACGGGGTGGCTGAACCAGCGGGACGACGAGATCGACGACGGATGCTCCCGGTACGGTGGATGAGGGACGTGGAGGTGTTGTTGTGGACGACGTCGTCGGGGAAGAGGCTTCGGCTGGGTGGCGGACGGAGGAGGGTCTGGGGTTTCATCACGGGTTTTCGCGGCCTCGGTGTACGAATGGGTGGGTGGATGGGATGGCAGTGGGGAACCATGGCTTAGGGACGCGCTTTTCCGAAATGTGGGGTAAGTTATGAAAGTACCTCCATTGATTTGAGGTGGTTCTTTCGGTTCAGGGGTACCACGGTCATTTTGTGTGTCGGGATTTCACAGGAGGTGGGAGTTTTTGTGCATGTTGTAATTTCGGAATAGCAATGCGCGGGTTGAGATGGAGGGAGTTGTCGGAGCACGACTGAGACAAAGATATATCTTAAATATTTCGGGCTAACAAGGAGCGGGTTGAAATTTCTGGACAAGCCTAACGTGTACTGTATCAAATCAATGCGCACTATAAATGTCATTCAAAACTTTGAATTCATGTTATGTTCAATTAAAATATTTTGCTATGTGCATAATGCATGCAACCTACTCAAATGAACGGTTTAGTGCATTCGAAGCGTATATACTACCGCTTCAATATGAACTAAATTTGAATTCGTTTCTCTATTTGAATAAGATCTACAGTAATGATTGTTGTGAAGTCAAAGCATTTGAATTCGTTTCTCTGTTTTAATAAGATCTACAATCATCATTATTGTCAAGTTAAACCATCGTTTGTGTATTATCTTCATGTCACACCACATGATTAGTCTCGAGTTACATATGAACTATGTGTACTATATGAACTCGAACTTGATTTTTTGAATCCACTTTATGTTGATTCCAAATCATATTACATTTCTACCTCTAGCTAGATCATCATAATCTAAACCATGTCTCATATGTATAATGTGTTTATCACATTATGTATGGTACCCCAACCCTACGCCTACAAGTATTTAGATGTGAGTTGCAAACACCACACATTACCACAAATTCAAATAAAATGTGAGAATGTTCGATATATAGTATTGTTTAGATTTTTCGATATTTAGTTCTAAGCTGCAAACGCCACACATTATCACAAATTCAAATAAAATGTGAGATTGTTTGATGTATAGTATGGTTTAGATTGTTCGGCATTTAGCACATTATGGTATAACATGTGCACAGCACGTGTATCACCGCTATATTCATGCATGCATATGTTTAAAACACTATGATCTCCTATTCAAATATATGAATCTGCTTTCATATCAAATTATGATCTTTGTTAGTCTCTTACACCCACACAACCACTAACTTTCTCTCGTGCATGCACGCCCTCCTCGCCCTCCCCCTCCCTCGACATTCTATCCACCGGGCACATTCATTTTTTTTCTTTAGGTCGTTCTCCCAGAGTCTCCACAACTCCTTTCCGACAGACACCGATCGATAAACCTCTCCAGCGATGCCTGGCTACAACATACACACACACCTTCAATCTCCTCCTTTATGTGTCCTTACCTCGTGTCTCTCATACGGTCACACACACGTGTAAACTCTCGCCCCTCTTTTCATCGATCTCACAACCGCACACTCCTCCCCCAATCTAGCTAGTAGCTGGGCCTCTCTCACCACCTCCTAGCTCCATTCTCTCTGTCTATCCGTCTTGCTGGGCCTGTATTTGCCTCTAAACAAATGGACGTACACCGACCGATCTCTCGTTCAAAGCTGCAGTTATAACTCTCTGCGTATATCTCTATTAGTTATGTCTCTCCTTCCTTCGCAAACACATTGATCTACGATCTGTTAGGTTTGTTACAACACATGGTTCCTTTATCATCCATGGAGTGTCCCGAAGATCTATCATGCACAGGCACCACAGAAACCATCCCCCTCTATATAAATTGCCCATCAGTTTGTCTATAGGCTCCCACTATCTCGAGAATAAACTCCATCACCATCCAGCACTCTACCTCTCTCCCTCCCTTCTTCTCCTCTCTCTCTCTTCTCTCTCTCTGTCCAAATATTCCCGTTGTTATGTATGGATGTGACCGATCTCTCAAGACTAGCTGGTCTCTCTGAGGGAGTCCTGGACTAGGGGGTGTCCGGACAGCCGGACTATCATCGTCAGCCGGACTCCAAGACTATGAAGATACAAGATTGAAGACTTCGTCCCGTGTCCGGATGGGACTTTCCTTGGCGTGGAAGGCAAGCTTGGCGATACGGATATGTAGATCTCCTACCATTGTAACCGACTCTGTGTAACCCTAGCCCTCTCCGGTGTCTATATAAACCGGAGGGTTTTAGTCCGTAGGACGAACAACCATTACAACAATCATACCATAGGCTAGCTTCTAGGGTTTAGCCTCCTTGATCTCGTGGTAGATCCACTCTTGTACTACCCATATCATCAATATCAATCAAGCAGGAGTAGGGTTTTACCTCCATCGAGAGGGCCCGAACCTGGGTAAAAACATCGTGTCCCTTGTCTCCTGTTACCATCCGCCTAGACGCACAGTTCGGGACCCCCTACCCGAGATCCGCCGGTTTTGACACCGACATTGGTGCTTTCATTGAGAGTTCCTCTGTGTCGTCACCGATAGGCTTGATGGCTCCTTCAATCACAACAACAACGCGGTCCAGGGTGAGACTTTTCTCCCCGGACAGATCTTCGTGTTCGGCGGCTTTACACTGCGGGCCAATTCGCTTGGCCATCTGGAGCAGATCGAAAGCTACGCCCCTGGCCATCAGGTCAGGTTTGGAAGCCTAAACTTCACGGCTGACATCCGCGGAGACTTGATCTTCGATGGATTCGAGCCACGGCCGAGCGTGCCGCACTGTCACGATGGCCATGATTTAGCTTTGCCGCCGGACAGTGCCCTGGAGGCCGCACACAGAGTCTGCTCTGACCCCTAGTTCGGAGCCGACCGCGCAGATCGAGGACAGGTGGCTGGACACCGCCTCGGGGGCTGCAATCTTCTACGGCGATGGAGCCGAATACTGACCTTGTCCCTTTAAAGCTCGTGACTCTAGGTGCCGGACTCCTTGCCTGACTCCGAACCTCCTGCGCCCCTACCAATCGAATCCGATTGGGCGCCGATCATGGAGTTCACCGCCGCGGACATCTTTCAGCACTCACCCTTTGGCGACATCCTAAATTCGCTAAAGCATCTCTCGTTATCAGGAGAACCCTGGCCGGACTGCGGTCAGGATGGTTGGGATGCGGACGACGAAGAAATTCAAAGCCCACCCACCACCCACTTTGTAGCCACTGTCGACGATCTAACCGACATGCTAGACTACGACTCCGAAGACATTGATGGCATGGATGATGATGCCGGAGACGATCAAGAACCGGCGCCCACAGGGCACTGGAAGACCACCTCGTCATACGACATATACATGGTGGACACCCCAAAGGATGGGGACGGCGAAGAAGCAGCGGAGGCAGATTCTTCTAAGAAACAGCCCAAGCGCCGACGTCAGCGGCGCCGCTCTAAATCCCGCCACAGTAAGAATGGAGAGTCCGGCACCGGAGATAATAACACCCCAGAGAGTGCCGAAGACAACCCCCTCCAGCAAGATTCAGCACAGGAGGACGTAGTAGCCAGCCCTCAGGAGAGAGCGGCAGACGAGGAGGACGAAAATTACATACCTCCCTCCAAAGACGAGGCAAGCCTCAATGACGATGAATTCGTCGTGCCCGAGGATCCCGTCGAACAAGAGCGTTTTAAACGTAGGCTAATGGCCACGGCGAACAGCCTAAAGAAAAAGCAGCAACAGTTTCAAGCTGATCAAGACCTGCTGGCCGACAGATGGACCGAGGTCCTCGCGGCCGAAGAGTATGAACTCAAACGCCCCTCCAAAATCTACCCAAAATGCAAGTTGCTCCCCCGACTAGAGGAGGAAGCATACAAACCTTCATCACCAGCGCACAATACGGCAGACCGACCACCCCGTGGTCGCGACAGAGAGGCATCTAGGCCCTCCATCAGGACCGTACCTCGGCACCGCTGGAAAAGTACGAAGCCACGGGGGAATGCACCGGACTTGCGGGATATATTGGAGGACAAGGCAAGACAATCCAGATCTACCTACGGATCACGTGGGCGCCCCACGACCCACGACGACCACCGTCGCGCCGGCTACAGCAACTCCGGCCAGGCCGAACACAGCAGACAACGCTCTCTTGAGCTACGTCGTGATATTGCTCAATATAGAGGCGCCACACACCCACTATGCTTCACAGACGAAGTAATGGATCATCAAATCCCTGAAGGGTTTAAACCCGTGAACATTGAATCCTACAATGGCACAACAAACCCCGCGGTTTGGATCGAAGATTATCTCCTTCACATCCATATGGCCCGCGGCGACGATCTCCACGCCATCAAGTATCTCCCACTCAAGCTTAAAGGACCAGCTCGGCATTGGCTTAACAGCTTGCCGCAGAGTCAATTGGGTGTTGGGAGGACCTGGAAGCCGCATTCCTCGACAACTTCCAGGGCACATATGTGCGACCACCAGACGCCGATGACCTAAGCCACATAATTCAGCAGCCAGACGAATCGGCCAGACAGTTCTGGACACGGTTCTTAACAAAGAAAAATCAAATCGTCGACTGTCCGGATGCAGAGGCCCTCGCAGCCTTCAAACATAACATCTGCGACGAGTGGCTGGCCCGGCACCTAGGACAGGAAAAGCTGAAATCCATGGCAGCCCTCACATCACTCATGACCCGCTTCTGTGCAGGAGAGGACAGCTGGCTAGCTCGCAGCAACAACCTCAGCAAAAATGCTGGCAGTCCGGATACTAAGGACCACAATGGCAGGTCGCGTCGAAACAAAAACAAACGCCGTGTTAACGGCGATAACAATGAGGATACGGTAGTCAACGCCGGATTCAGAGGCTCTAAACCCGGTCAGCGGAAGAAGCCATTCAAAAGAACCACTCCGGGTCCATCCAATTTGGGCCGAATACTCGACCGCTCTTGCCAGATACATGGCACCCCCGAAAAGCCAGCTAACCACACCAACAGAGATTGTTGGTTATTCAAGCAGGCAGGCAAGTTAATTGCTGAAAACAATGATAAGGGGCTGCATAGCGACAACAAGGAGGAGACCCGGCCGCCGAACAGTAGAGGACAGAAGGGTTTCCCCCCACAAGTGCGGACGGTAAATATGATATACGCAACCCACATACCCAAGAGGGAGCAGAAGCGTGCACTTCAGGACGTATATGCGATGGAGCCAGTCGCCCCGAAGTTCAATCCATGGTCCTCTTGCCCGATCACTTTTGATCGAAGGGACCACCCCACCAGTATCCGCCATGGCGGATTCGCCGCATTGGCTTTAGACCCAATCATCGATGGATTTCACCTCACTAGAGTCCTCATGGACGGCGGCAGCAGCCTGAACCTGCTTTATTAGGATACAGTGCGCAAGATGGGCATAGACCTCTCAAGGATTAAACCTACAAAGATGACCTTCAAAGGCGTCATACAAGGTGTCGAGGCCAATTGTACAGGATCGGTCACGCTGGAAGTGGTCTTCGGATCCCCGGATAATTTCCGAAGCGAGGAGTTAATCTTCGACATAGTCCCATTTCGCAGTGGCTATCACGCCCTGCTCGGTCGAAGCGCGTTTGCAAATTTCAACGCGGTGCCGCATTATGCATACCTCAAGCTCAAGATGCCAGGCCCTCGTGGAGTCATCACGGTCAACAGAAACACTGAACGCTCCCTCCGAACGGAGGAACACACAGCGGCTCTCGCGGCAGAAGTACAGAACAGCCTCTTAAGGCAATTTTTGAGTCCGGCCGTTAAAAGACCGGACATGATTAAACGCGCCCGGAGTAACATACACCAAGACCCCCTGGCACGTCCGAGCACGCGTAGCAATGCGGCCCCAACCCCAGCCCCAGCATGATTGCAAGACCAGCTTTTCACGTACATCATTACGCTCTGGAGATACCTTGGGCATAGGGGGAGGGGCACGACCACGACAGGCCCAGAGTGCGGCTCAACCACACCAGGGGCTCCTAAGTGTGTCGCTCTTTTTCTTTTCCTTTTTTTATTTTTATCCACAGGACTCCGTTTACAAGAGGCCCTGTCCGGCAGTAGATCTGCCGAACTCACGATGCAACAACCAGGGAGGAACAAGGGCTACGACGAACACTCAGGTGGTCTCCATTACAAGCATTAAATCTATTTATTACAGCATTCCGTAGCCCACCCCTGGAGGGGGACATGTTTAAAATAGTCCACTCCCTTGCTTACCGCACTATTTGTATCGTTATGCACTCATGGCAGAATTCCTTGAATAAACAATGCATCACTTTTTCGCTTATAATTGCATTCCTTTATTTATATATATGTTCATTTATGACATCTTGCATCCGTACAATTTGGTATGGCCGAATACACCAGGGGCTTATGTTCCCCGCATTATGGTGTGAAGTCCGAACACTTTCACAAGTGCGGCACCCCGAACTTATAGCACTATATGCATCGGCTCCGAATCATGTCTTGGGTCAATAGTTGGGTTTGCCCGGCTCCCATGTTTTGGTACCTTACGTTCTGTTTTGTCGGCTAAGGTAGCACTGGGAGAACCACTGCGATTGCGCCCCGGTTGAGCTGGGCGAGCGCCTCAGTGGAGAAAGCTAAAACTGACTGTCATGATAAGGCGAGAGCTGGTCACTGTTCGAGAGGTCTTTTCGAGTCCTTGAAGACTTATGCCGCTTAGAGCGAGGAACCGGCTGTGTCCGGCCAAGGCATGGATAGCACCCCGAATTCGGTCTTCTGAACACTAGGGGCTTCGCCGAAATTTAAAATTATAGAATTCTATGGCTAAGTGAGAGTGTTCAAGCATTATAAGTCCGGTTGCCTTGTTCGTTGTGTTGAGCGCCTCCCTAGATGGACCCAAAAATGGGAACAAGAGCGCTCAAGTTTATCCCGAACACCCCAGCACTCGTGGCATGGGGGCTGAAGCCGACGACTTGCCATCTCTCAAATTTGATAAATGGCCGCACATAAGGTAATATTTTAAATCAAATAAGCGTTGCTTAGCGCATATGAACAAAGTTTTCAGCGCACGGGATAACACATTGCGAGTCTATTCAAAAATTACATCTCTGGGGCACTCATCCGCAATCTTGCGGGCACCCTTCAGGACACTCTTATAGTACATCTCGGGCGCGCGATACTCCTTGCCCGCTGGCAGTGCGTCCGTGATAAGCCTCTCGCGTCCAGCCTGCCCCAATGTACCTTTGCGCGGGCAAGGGCCCGACGGGCACCTTCAATGCAGGCGGAGGGCTTGATGACCTCCACCGAAGGGCACGCATCCACCAGCCGCGGCACGAGGCCGAAGTAGCTCCCAGGCATGGCCTCTCCAGGCCACAGCCGGACTATGAGGCCCTTCATGGCCTGCTCGGCTACCTTGTGGAGCTCGACCAGCTGCTTCAGCTGGTCGCTATGGGGCACCGGATGTCCGGCCTCAGCGTACTGAGACCAGAAGACCTTCTCCGTTGAGCTCCCCTCCTCAGCCCGGTAGAATGCAGCAGCATCGGACACGCTGCGAGGCAGATCTGCAAACGCCCCTGGAGAGCTCCGAATTCGCGTAAGTAACAAGTAATTTACATTCACATGCTTGCTTTGCATGAAAAATGCCTTACCCGCCGCTATCTTATTCATCACCTCAATCTCCTGGAGGGACTTATGGGCCTCGGTCTTGGCAGCTTTGGCACTTTCAAGAGCCGAGGCAAGCTCGAACTCTTTAGTCTTCGAGTCGTGCTCCAAACTCTCATGCTTTTCCATGAGAGCCTGGAGCTCTTGCCGCACCTCCGCCACCCGCGCCTCCTGCTTCTCTCGCTCCGCCTGTTCCGTGGCCGCATTGCGTTCGGCCGCGGACACGACCTCCTTCAGGGTCGCCACCTCGTTCGTGGCCCCTGCAGTACCCACATTATCCTTGTTATTTCTATTGCAACCAAAATCCTTTTCTGTAAGGAACAAATTTCAAAGTGGTGTTACTCACCTTCTTTGTCCTCGAGCTGCTTCTTGGCAAGGCTGAGCTCTCGCTCGGACCGCTCGAGGTCCTGCTTCAAAGCACCGACCTCCGCAGTCAGTGCGGCAGAGGTCAGCAGCGCATCCTGCAAATTCATATTGACATAATTTTTAGCACTCCTGCATATATCTTTTTTAGATCCTCAGTCCGGTTTTTCTTTCCGAACACCAAACCGAGCATCAGGGGCTACTATCCATGCGGTATCACATTACATATTTTAAACTTCTTACCTCAAAGCCTGTTAGAAGGCTACTGCAGGCTTCAGTCAGCCCGCTCTTGGCGAGGTGAACCTTCTGAATCACCGCACTCATAATAGTGCGGTGTTCTTCCTCGATGGAAGCGCCGTTGAGTGCCTCCAACAAGTTGTCCGGCGCCTCCGGTTGGACAGAGGCTGCCGGTGTCACGGTCTTACCCTTCTTGCGAAGGGGCCGCCTGCCGGACTCCGGAACCACTGTGAGTTTCGGCGCGGAGTCCGGCACGAAGTCCGGGAGGTTGCCTTGGGGCACCTCCGGAGCCTCCCCCTCCTGGCGGGTCCCCTCCTGGGATCCCACCTCGGCGTCCTCAGCATCACGAGGGGTGGAGGCGGTCGAAATGGAATCTACATCCGACGGGGCCAAGGACCGACTGGATGAAGCGGGAAGCTCCTCCTCGGCCAGGCTACAGATAGTATGCGGCATTAGAAGGACACTACGTGGCACGAAAAAGAAATTGCAAATCACTCAGGAGTCCGGATACTTACGATCTTGCCAGGGGCTTGTCCCTTGAGGGCCACTCCTCGTCGCCGTCATTGGCGTTGGCAGAGCTGTCCGGAGGAAGGGTCCTTCCCCTCTTAGACCCTTCAGCCTCCCCCATTGGGGAAGCTTTCCTTTTCCTCTCTCCCCCTCCGGGGAAGGGTCCTCTTTCTCCTCCTCGTCTTCGGGGGAGGAGTCCGCCTCGGAGCCATCGGACGATGAGTCCGATATCACCTGGCGCTGGGGACTTCTTCGAGTTCCCGTGGCCTTCTTCTTGGCCTTCTTCTCCGGCACCACATAAAGTGCCGGGACTACCAGCCCCGTTAAACGGGCGTTCGCTGGTTCTTCGGGAAGGGGAGCCGGACAGTCTACCTGTCCGGACGTCCTCTGCCAGTCCTGTCAAAGGCATTGGGAGTTTTAAATCCCGCATAGAGTCAAACTGTGAAAGAAAATAAGTGTCCCATAGAGGATAACAAAGCTTACCTCGCCAGCCGGGCGCTTGGTGCTGAATCCGCGGTCTTCCGTCGTGGATGCGGGGGCTTCTCCGCCCTTGAACAACACCCTCCAGGCAGCTTCGTACATCGTGTCAAAGAGCCTGCTCAGGGTCCGGTGCTATGATGGAACTCCCACAAATTGAAGGCCCACTGTTGGCAGGGGAGAATCCGGCGGACGAGCATGACCTGGATCACATTGACAAGCCTAAGCTTCTTGTTCACCAAGGTCTGGAGACAGGACTGGAGTCCTGTCAGCTCCTCCGAACTTCCCCAAAGCAAGCCCTTCTCTTTCCAGGAGGTGATCTGCATGCGGATACCAGATCTGAACTCGGGGGCCACTGCCCATTTAGGGTCACGCGGCTCGGTGATGTAGAACCACCCCGATTGCCACCCCTTGACGGACTCCACGAAGGCCCCCTCGAGCCAGATGACGTTGGGCATTTTGCCCACCATGGCGCTTCCGCACTCCGCTTGGACGCCCTTCACAACCTTCGGCTTGACATTGAAGGTCTTGATCCACAAGCCGAAGTGGGGCTTGATGCAGAGGAAGGCCTCGCACACGACGATAAACGCCGAGATGTTGAGGATGAAGTTCGGCGCTAGATCGTGGAAGTCCAGGCCGTAGTAGTACATGAGCCCCCGGACGAAGGGATGAAGTGGGAAGCCCAGTCCGCCGAGGAAGTGGGGAAGGAATACGACCCTCTCATGGGGCCTGGGGGTGGGGATGATCTGCCCCTCGTCGGGCAGCCGGTGCGTGATGCCGCTGGAAAGATATCCGGCGCCGTGCAACTTTTCGATGTGCCCCTCCATAATGGAGGAGGCCAACCACTTGCCTCCCGCTCCGGACATGGCTGGAGCAGGTCGAGACGAGATGTGTGGGCTTGGGCGCTGAAGCTCGAGTGCGCGGAGATGGATAAGCAAAGGAGGAAGAAGGCGTAGGTAAAAAGGTGGATCCTTATCCCCTTATATATGGGCGGACGAAGACTATGCGTCCCCACCGGCCTGGTAAAACTCGCTTATCTCCCAAGCGCCACCATCAATGGCGGGTTGGGTTACCCACGTCCGTATTGATGGGAATCCCGGAATAAGGGGAACACGATCTCTGCTTCGACAAGACGTGCCAAGGAAACCGCTTCGCTAAACGCGCTGAGGTGGTATAATAAAAAACGATTCAAGTAAAGGCTTGGTAGTGGTGTGACGTCATGCCACAAAATACGTCAGTAGATTGAACTTGTGTACATATTATTCTCTCTACGGTGGAATGTGGAAATTATTTTGCAAAGCCGGACACTATCCTGGTGTTCACAATCTTCTATGAATTATTCGGAGGAGGAACCCGCCTTGCAATGCCGAACAATATGCGCACCGGACTCATCATCATTGAAGCCTGGTTCAGGGGCTACTGAGGGAGTCCTGGACTAGGGGGTGTCCGGACAGCCGGACTATCATCGTCAGCCGGACTCCAAGACTATAAAGATACAAGATTGAAGACTTCGTCCCGTGTTCGGATGGGACTTTCCTTGGCGTGGAAGGCAAGCTTGGCGATACGGATATGTAGATCTCCTACCATTGTAACCGACTCTGTGTAACCCTAGCCCTCTCCGGTGTCTATATAAACCGGAGGGTTTTAGTCCGTAGGATGAACAACCATTACCACAATCATACCATAGGCTAGCTTCTAGGGTTAGCATCCTTGATCTCGTGGTAGATCCACTCTTGTACTACCCATATCATCAATATCAATCAAGCAGGAGTAGGGTTTTAGCTCCATCGAGAGGGCCCGAACCTGGGTAAAAACATCGTGTCCCCTGTCTCCTGTTACCATCCGCCTAGACGCACAGTTCGGGACCCCCTACCCGAGATCTGCCGGTTTTGACACCGACACTCTCCTTCTCAACACATATACGAGTCGTTCTACCTTTATAGTTAGGCCTCTGCCTACCCCTACGCCCACCCCCTCCCCCCCACACACACCTATACATCGAGCGCTCTACTCATGTCTCCCTGCCACACACAAACTTGACATGTCCCCTCTAACGTTCTGGTAGGTCAGTCGCACTATATCTTTGACTTGCACACACACACAAATTCGATGGCTCTCTTCATCGATCTCGCACCCACCCACTTGATCCTCTCTTCGACTCTATCGATATCTAAGACCCCTCCCTCTCTTCTTGTAGACTACCTGACCCTCTATATATGATATGGATAGGCCTCCATTTCACACACATTGCATGAAAAATTCTGTTTTAGATGTCATCGACACATATTCCCACAAATAATTCATGAAATCAACCCCCACCCCACCCCACCCCACCCCCACCCTAAAACAAAAAACACTCATGAACGCGGTGTGTATCTCTCACACACACCCACATTGGTGGGGGACGTGCACGAAGAGAAGAGGTGCATGCATGGCGCACGTACTCCCGTCTCTTTCCCAACCAAACCCGCGCGGGTACACGGTGGAGCTCGTTTCTGTACGAAAAAGGCAGCCCACATGGTAATTTGGCACATGTACTGGTTTTTCACTTGGTGGAGGGAGGATCATCTACCACGGGTGAACAAACAAATTGCGACTTGACGCGTTATGTTAAATTAAAAATAAAGGCGAACCATGTGGGGCCTACCTTAGAGGCAAGGCTCTATACACTGGAGTACTTTTGATGTGTCCCGTAAACTCGCAGAACGAGGAGAAGCTTGCTTAGTATGCCGTCTCCCCCGCCCACGGGCGCGGTGGCTCGTAGGATGAGGTGAAGCTTGCTCCGCCTTACGCCCGCTCCCTTGCACATGCGCGCGGTGGCTTGCAGGACGAGGAGAAAAATTTACTACTCCCTCTGTTTACTCCTCGTCCCTACTACCTTGGTTATAGCGATTATATCATATTGTTTGGAATATATATGTCCTTTAGTAGATTTCAATATGAACTACTAGTACATACTCCAAACACTGATGTATATAGACGTATTTTAGAGTGTAGATTCACTAATTTTGCTCCGTATGTAGCACTCTCCCTCGCCCCTCGACCCTCGCCCACGTGGTGGACGTGCAACAATTCATTCGGTCTCATATAGCCAGAACGATATATACTGCACTACCATTATTGCTCAACTTCCCGAAGAGGCGAAGAGCCAATCGCAAGGTTAATATTTTGGAGATGCCAAGCGCAAGGTTATAGGAGAATGAGTAGTAGGTGCCGCGTCATTTATAAATAAAGTTTTTTTTCTTCTGTGGCACGTACGCAATATGATTGGTTCATATGGAGAGAAAAGGAAACCACTCCACTATATACATAGTCAGGACGGGCCAGCCTACACGGTTGCTTGCTAGGGTTGCTCTCTTCACACTCTCTCGCACAAAACAACTGTGGCCACATCTCTAACATCCCGGCGAATCACGTCCGCCGGGGGAAGGGGTGGATGCTTAGTGTAGATGCGGTCGCCATCGCCGACGGCGAAAACCCACCGTCGGCACGTCCCGATTAGGGGTCCCCGCCGTTCTCTCACAAAGCCGGTGAGGTTGCCTTCGTCCCTTTCTCACTGCCACGACGTGGGTAGTTGCCGCCTCCCACCGCCCTCCTCAAGGTTGAGCTACGTCCCTCAGGTACAACTCCCTTTACAACCGGCTTGCACCACTGCTCCAGCTGCCCACATCACTCCATGTGGATATTTCTCTACTTCTTTGCCCCGCACATACCTCTACTAGCTTCTACGTACTGTATTTGTGATGAGTTTATGTCTCATCAACTAGTCCTAGTAATCTTATTCTAGTCACACTTCTTCAATTTCTTTGCCACAGGGATGCTCATCTTGATTTTGGTGAAACTGCACAAAATGATCCGATGGTCAAAAGGTTGAAAACTTAATTTATTAGGAAGCTCGAACATTGCCAGCAAATTGAAGCCTGGTTAGGGTTCACGGTTCAAGGGCTAGGGACTGCATGGATCGATATTTTCTTTAGCTGCCTCTGTTCCAAAATAAGTGTCAACTTTAGTAGTAGTACAACTTTGTACTAAAGTTTGCACAAAGTTGAGACACTTATTTTGGAACAGAGGGAGTACATATTTGTTATGATATGTCAATCATTGAGATGCAATAGCATGCATGTTAGTCTCCTTTGTATTTGATGAAATGTTGCAATGGGCAACCTTGGACGCAAGATACATGTAACAGAAGCTGGAAGCTTCATAGCATTGTACAAATTTATCTCACTGATAAATTACAGTACGTACTATACTAGTACTTCCTCTGTTCCTAAATATAAGTCTTTGTAGAGATTTCACCATGAACCACATGCGGATGTATATAGATGCATTTTAAGTGTAGATTCATTCATTTTGTTTTGTATGTAGTTCACCTAGTGGAATCTCTACAAAGACTTACCTACTAGTAATAGCTAGCCCCCACTACTAGGAATTCTCTATCCTCTCCTTGATCCACATCATCAAAATTAATGTAGCTGTTAGATGAACTAAATCAGTCCATAATAGCCGTCTTATCTAGACGTTGAGAGGCTCCGTACTAAGCCACATGCAAGCATATAGATATTCTGTGGCATGCATGTGAGTGGGTTTTAAATCACATCAACATGTCTGCATGCAAGCATGCACTGGTAGCATGCATGTAAGTGAGCTTTTAAGTCCCATTAACATGTCAAAAAGAAAAATATAATCCCATTATGCAGTAGGAGTTGGCTGATCTTTTTTCCTTACGTGGGATGATCTAAATGATGATGGGAGTTTATTTAGTTTGGCTACCACATTTGTCATACGGTTATAGAGTTTTTTTAGTTCTATGAAATCGATAATTTTGCGCAGAGAGATATACGGCTGTTCTGCAGCAACGCGCGGGGACTCATCTAGTATTTAGGAACGGAGGGAGTACTATGTAAAGAGTTAGGTGTCGCACGTTGTCCAGAAAATATGGTGATAGTGTGAGGTGGGCCATGTAATCACTGAGCCTGCGTGTTTACACTGCTCTTGCACACCTCCGTTGTAAGAATGGAGAAAATTGTAATCTAGTAGTACCTCCTTTCACCGAAAGCATGGGACATCCAGCAGTCCTACCACCCAGTAATAAAGACCAATGAGCCGTCAAATCACATAGACCCAGCAGTAAGTTGGACAGACAAAGCAACCATCACTCTTGCGCCAGTGAGAGGTCGCGTCCGCTCTGCCCGGGCATGAATGCGGCACCGTTTTTTTTGGAGCGGCGCTGACTATTTCGGGCAGGAAGAGCGCGCGGGCGATGGAGGGGCTTTGGGTGGGCCAGGCTGGTCAGGAGCGAGCGTGGCAGCTGTCCGCATGTCCCTACCGGACACACCTGGAAATGAGAGGATGCACCGACTCTCGCGGCTAAAATCGTACACTACACACCATCTCTCTGTAGGAGTAGGTCTATCTGTCGCTCTCTCTAACACACACATGCTGATAAACACACACACAAACACACACACACACATGCACGCACCTTGGTCCCCTTGCACCTTCTAATGTGACTTATTACACCTAGACGGAGGGAGTAGTAAGTATACGAGATACGGTGGCACACTGACTTAGGTAAAATACAAGTGCCCAAAATTGTGTGCATGTTATAATAAGGGTTCACTTAAAATAGTACGTGAGCAAACAGAGGGATCAATTGGACAGTGTTCCCGAGCAGTAGCGAGATGTGTGAGGTAAGATACACCGCTGGTGGATACTTTGACTGGTCAAAAATGGATGGATACAGAGCTATACGATCTCGTAGTGACCATATAATCACCTCATCACGTACAAGCTGCAGCCTCGGCGCTTGTTTTCTAGGGTTTGCACACTTCACACTCTCTCTCCAGTATATAATATACACGCTGGAGCCTCAGCGCTTGTAGTTGCTCTCTTCACACTCTCTCGCCCTCTCCAGATCTAAACAAGACTTTGTTAGCCTCTCCCTCCCCTCACTGCTGCTCAAAGAGCCAGCAGGATCTGTCCCCCAAGAAAGGAAGGAGGCTTAACGTTGTCGCCGTCGGCGAGGGAGGGAATCCACTACCGACGAAGCTGTTCACTTTCATCCAGAGGCGGCGCGAGAGGGCCTCCGACCCCTTCTTCTTTGCCGCCGTCCCGTCGCCCACCAAACCACGCCCCAAGAACCTTAAGGTATAATTTACTTACTCCACATGCATTGCTCTAGCTGCATGTATACCATGAATCTAGGACGTGGTTCAAAGAGGAAAGGAGTGGGGGAAAGTAGTGGGAAAAGTTGTATATAGCATGAATCTAGGACGTGGTTCAAAGAGGAAAGGAAGGGGGAAAGTTGTATAGCATGAATCTAGGACGTGGTTCAAAGAGGAAAGGAATGGGGGAAAGTAGTGGGGAAAGTTGTATCACATAAATCTAGGACATGGTTCAAAGAGGAAAGGAAGGGGCAAAAGTACTAGTACAGACTAGCTATCCAGCACCTATGTTGGTCGAAAAGGGAAAACAATGGCAAACGCAGTAGCACATCTGTAACGACCTGATCTTCTGTTTTGGGGGACAAGGCTGTAGAGTTTGAGCAGGACTAGATTTGTTGCGCTCACATAGGGAAAGGTGTCTAAAGATAACAAAACTGGGACCAACACAAATATGCTCCTTGGTTGTTTGTTCTTTGTTGCAATAGACTGTGCATGACCATAGTACATCGGTAGATGCACATGGTGCTGGCGCGTCCACTGTCCCGTGCAACTCATTAACTGTTGTTAATCTATGGCCCTGTTTGGTTAAAAACTCCCTAGTCCCTACCTGCTTGGTTCCAGGGACTAAACATGGACTAGAGGTTATTAAATGACATGCTAAAAGACCATGTTACCCCTAGTAATGAACTAATAGAGACAAGGTGCAATGTGTGGCAAGGGCAACTGTTGGAAAAATTCCCAAAAAGACTCCCTCGGGGTCTTCTTTCTTTAGTCCCAAATGCCCACTTTTAGTCCCTAAAAGTCCCTCCTGTTTGGTTTAGATGGGATTGACACGGATTTTTTTAGTCCCTACACCAAAATGTCCCTGTAAACAACCACCCTCTAATAATGCCGCTGGAAAATTGATGCAATGCCACAGTTAAAAGCAAATTACATGTTTAACCAATTTTATTGTTAATATAATCTCTATGTTAATATTAATCAATGCCACCGTTTGAGAAATGCTATTGTCTTGCTTTCTTTCCCATTTAGATAAGGTACACTAGTAGAAAGGGGGGTAATGGTCTAGGCCAGGTCATCCCATTAGTCCCGGTTCAATCCAGAACTGGGACCGATGGGGGCATTGGACCCGTTTCGTGAGCCACGGGGGCCGGTCTGGCCACGTGGGCCATTGGTCCCGGTTCGTCTGGACCTTTTGGTCCCGGTTGGTGGGACGAACCAGGACCAATGTGCCTCGCTCCTGGCCCACCACCATTGGTCCCGGTTGGTGGCCTGAACCGGGACCAAAGGCTGCCCTTTAGTCCCAGTTCATGCCACGAACTGGGACCAATTAATTGCCTATATATACCCCTCGTCCGCGAGCAGAGCACTCCCACTGCTCTATTTTTCCTGGCCGCCGAGGAGAGAGCTTTGTGGTGCCCTAGCTCACCTCCTATGCACACGAGGTGTTCGATGGAATGCCCGAGCCACACTACTTAACCTTTCTCCTCTCCAAGCTCGACCTCCAAGCTCCATTTTCCTCAATATTTGTCTAGATTTAGCGGTCCGTCACGTCCCGTCCCCGTCTTCACCACCATCGATCGCCCGCACCGATCTCGTCGCCGTCACCACCGTGGTGAGCCTCTTGTTCTTATCTTCTTTCTGAAAGGAAAAAAATCTTACTTGTATGTTTATATAGATACTTGTATAATTTTCTTACTTTTATTATTGCATCTTATATAGTGGAATGGTTTTGGTATCCGCCCCCATCGGCCCTCGTCCAGTCTATGATTCGGATGTGGTATATATTATCTTTTCATAACTATTGGTTCATTTATTGTTTATGACAATTATGCCGACCAACGTGACATAGATTTTGTTTATCTAGGAGGTGTTGAACCGGAAATTCCAACCGACCCTATTGTTGAGAGGTTAAATTTAGTTGAAGAAGAAAACAATTTGTTGAAGGAAAAATTAGAAAAATTGAGGAGGAGAAGATGATATTGGAGTTGTATGTTGCGGATGTCATCGATGATCACAAGATCAAGATGGATGCAATGCGCTTGAAGATTAGAAAGATTAGAAAATATGCCATTCATACCGAGGCTTGGTATCATTATGCCGTTGGATTAGTTGTTACATTGGTTGCGATTATGATCGCATTTGTTTTCGCATCGAAATGTTTTACATAGTTTCAATGTATGGTTTAATTAATTTAGATGCTCTGCAGAGCTTTATGTTGTTAGATGAGAACTATGTATGTACTTTGGTTTTAATCTGATGATGAACTTCTATTAATTTGGTCACTTAATTATCTATTCATGATGTTCTGTAATGATTTTTGACACACTTAATTATATATAATGCACGCAGATGAACCGACAATGGATGTACGGTTCAAGACTCACCTCCGAGTACATTAAGGGCGTGCATGATTTTCTCGAATTGGCTGAGGCAAACAAGCAGAATGGTTTTATGTGTTGTCCATGCCCTATATGTGGGAATACGAAGTCTTACTCTGACCGGAAAATCCTTCACACCCACCTGCTTTACAAGGGTTTCATGCCACACTATAATGTTTGGACGAGGCACGGAGAAATAGGGGTTATGATGGAAGATGGCGAAGAAGAAGAGTACGATGACAACTATGTGCCCCCTGAATACGGTGATGCTACTGAACATCAAGAGGAACCAGACGATGTGCACGATGATGCTGCAACGGGCGAAGCTGCTGAAGATCAAGAGGAACCAGACGATGTGCCCGATGATGATGATCTCCGCCGGGTCATTGTCGATGCAAGGACGCAATGCGGAAGTCAAAAGGAGAAGCTGAAGTTCGATCGCATGTTAGAGGACCACAAAAAAGGGTTGTACCCCAATTGCGAAGATGGCAACACAAAGCTCGGTACCATACTGGAATTGCTGCAGTGGAAGGCAGAGAATGCTCTGCCTGACAAAGGATTTGAGAAGCTACTGAAAATATTGAAGAAGAACCTTCCAAAGGATAACGAATTGCCTGATAGTACATATGTAGCAAAGAAGGTCGTATGCCCTCTAGGATTGGAGGTGAAGAAGATACATGCATGCCCTAATGATTGAATCTTCTATCGCGGTGCGTACAAGGATCTGAATGCATGCCCGGTATGCGGTGCATTATGGTATAAGATCAGACGAGATGACCCTGGTGATGTTGACGGCGAGCCCCCCAGGAAGAGGGTTCCTACGAAGGTGATGTGGTATGCTCCTATAATACCACAGTTGAAACGTCTGTTCAGAAACGGGGAGCATGCCAAGTTGATGCGATGGCATAGTGAGGACCGTAAGAAAGACGGGAAGTTGAGAGCACCCGCTGAGGGGTCGCAGTGGAGAAAAATCGAGAGAATGTACTGGGATGAGTTTGCAAGTGACCCAAGGAACGTATGGTTTGCTTTAAGTGCGGATGGCATTAACCCTTTCGGGGAGCAGAGCAGCAATCACAGCACCTGGCCCGTGACTCTATGTATGTATAACCTTCCTCCTTGGATGTGCATGAAGCGGAAGTTCATTATGATGCCAGTTCTCATCCAGGGCCCTAAGCAACCCGACAACGACATTGATGTGTACCTAAGGCCATTAGTCGAAGAACTTTTACAGCTGTGGAATGGAAATGGTGTACGTACGTGGGATGAGCACAAACATGAGGAATTTGACCTAAAGGCGTTGTTGTTCGTGACCATCAACCATTGGCCCGCTCTCAGTAACCTTTCAGGACAGACAAACAAGGGATACCACGCATGCACGCACTGTTTACTTGACACCGATAGTATATACCTGGGAAGCTGCAGGAAGAATGTGTACCTGGGCCATCGTCGATTTCTTCCGACCAACCATCAATGTCGAAAGAAAGGCAAGCATTTCAAAGGCGAGGAAGATGTCGGCGTTCTGGGAACAGGGGTCCCCAGACTTGCCTGCCTGCGGCCTGCGGCGTGGCTCAAAGGAGGCCCAACACAACCCATCTTCATCAACACAAGCTCAAGACCCTCGCGAGGGGCCAAGCCTCGCGGGGCGGACGACAAGGAGCTTCCTCAGGCACGGCCTCGTCAGGCTAGCTCATGAGGAGGCGGAGAGTTCAAGGCAGGGTACCTCGCGAGGTGCCCATGACGCAAGCCATGACGACCAAGGGTGCCAGTCGGGCGCCAGCCTGCGCAGTGTCCTCCTTTCCTCTTTGGTGCAAAGGGAGCAAGTGCAGGCGAGAGCATCAAGCAAAGGCATCCATTTTGGTGCAACAATACCAAGACCAGCCCAACGGCCAGAAGAAAGTCATTGTGGAGCCTGAGCCGGCGTCACCACCAGAGCCTTTGACAGGCGAGGACCAACTTTAGTCAGGATAAGTGTACCCGCTGTTCCCCTTCAATTGGCCAATTGTTGGCGCCCTTCCCGCTCAATATTTGGGAAGAGGCCCAAGGCCTTTGCCTATAAATAGGACTAGCCACCCCCGGGGTAGAGGCAGCTAGACCGGATCGAGAGAACAAGGATAGGAAGACACACACAGAGAGAGAGAGAGGCGACTGAACTCCCCCTAGCAGTTCATCGCACCAGCCAAGAACAGACCCTCGCGAGGCTGTTCTCCCTTTGTATTGTTCATCATCAAGCCCAAGAGGCAATCCACCACACCACACACTGGAGTAGGGTATTACACCACAATGGTGGCCTGAACCAGTATAAATCTTGTGTCTCTTGTGCTGTTCACTTTGGTAGTTTAGGTCCTAGCGATTCGGCAAGGAGCGAGCTAGTAGAGGGTTGAATCTCCGCACGCACCCCAGTGTTCGAACCTCAAGGGTCTGCCGGAACCCGAAATCCGACAGCAAATCACCGGAAGAAGCCCGCCATGCGTACCGGTGATCACGTACTTGCTATGGTCAATGATTTACACGTAATCTTTGGAAAGGGTCCCGGCGGACTAGCTGTTCCGAGTGACGCTGGGGGACACGCACCCATGTGGAAGAAGAAATCTATATTTTGGGACCTACCCTACTGGAAAGACCTACAGGTCCGCTCTTCGATCGGCGTGATGCACGTGACGAAGAACCTTTGCGTGAACCTGCTAGGCTTCTTGGGCGTGTATGGGAAGACAAAAGATACAGCTGAGGCATGGGAGGACCTGCAACGTTTGCACAAAAAAGACGGCATGCCTCCAAAGCAGTACGAAGGTCCTGCCAGCTATGCTCTTACCAAAGAAGAGAAGGAAATCTTCTTTGAATGACTGCTTAGTATGAAGGTCCCGACTGGCTTCTCGTCGAATATAAAATGAATAAAAAATATGGCAGAGAAAAAGTTTCAGAACCTAAAGTCTCATGACTGCCACGTGATTATGACGCAACTGCTTCCGGTTGCATTGAGGGGGCTTCTACCGGAAAATGTCCAATTAGCCATTGTGAAGCTATGTGCATTCCTCAATGCAATCTCTCAGAAGGTGATCGATCAAGAAATCATACCAAGGCTAAGGGTCTTTGTCACGCACCCTAGTGTTCAAACCTCATGGGTCTGCCGGAACCCGAAATCCGACATTTGGCGCGCCAGGTAGGGGTCTTGTTCATCCCCGACCACCGCAACCATGTCTGGCGCTCGTCGGGCTCGCGCCGAGCGCCGAGCCGCCCTTGCCTCCCATGTCGCACAGACGGCTCCCATCGGCGGGCGCCCTCGTCATTCCCCATCACCTGCTGTCAACGCCACCACCGGCCCGGCAGGGAACGAGTAGCAAGCATCGTCCCAGCATCCATCCATGAGGCGGGACGGCCGCACCACCACGCCCTCGCTCACCCCCGCTGGTTCTTCGTCACGCACACCCCGCGCGGCCATGGAGGCCCGAGCTGCGCTCATCGCGGCAAACGAGCTCCTGCGCTACCGCCCCATCGACGACGTCTACGAAGAATGGCTCGATCGAGTCGCTGAGCTCGTCCGCGCCGCCGGAGGCGCCCCCGCACCGTCCTTCTGGCTGCACCGCACCCCGCCCTGCGCGGGCGATGAAGCTCCTGGGGCGCCTCAGCCGCCTCCTCCTCAAGAAGGCGCCCTGGCCCCAAGGCGCGCGGCCCCTGGACGGAACCCGCTCGGCCAGGCGCCAGCGCGGCAAGAGCAGAGCTGCCAAGAAGTCCCTCGCCCACGAGAAGCTGCCCGAGCGCTCCCTCCTCCAGCACGTCAAGACCCTGCGCTGCCCCCATCCGTGGCGCATGGGGACCCGCAGGACCAAGCTCTCCGTCGCCCAAGGCCCCCCGTGGCCACGGTGGGCTGCCGCGCCTTCACCTGCGGCTGCGCAGCGTCGCGTGGCCCGACAAGTTCAAGCCAGACCTGCCCCCTCGCTACGACGGCACGACTAACCCTGCGGAATTCCTCCAACTCTACCAGTTGGGCATCGAGGCTGCCAACGGAGACGAAAAGGTCATGGCGAACTGGTTTCCCATGGCGCTCAAGGACGGAGCCCGCACCTGGCTCCCGAATCTAGCCCCAGGCACGATCTCTTCCTGGGATGAGATGCGCACCCGCTTCATCGCTAACTTCCAGGGTACTCGCGACCAGCCACCCGCCGTGAGAGACATGCGCCGTATAAAGCAGCAGCCAGGGGAAACCCTGCAGAAGTACATCCAACGCTTCAACAACGCGCACATCAAGATCCCCAGGGTAACGGAGGAGGCCATCATCTCTGCCTTCTCCGACGGTGTGCGCGACGTCAAGATGAAGGAGGAGCTGGCGATGCATGAAGACCTGTGCACCTCCTTGGAGCTGTTCGACTTGGTGACCAAGTGCGCCAGGGCTGAGGAGGGGCGCCTCTCCCTCCTCAATCTGCCTGCCGCAGACCCCGAAGAGAAGAAGCCCAAGGCCAAGGACGTGAAGCGCAAGGGGGCTGCCGTGCTCGTGGCCGAGCCAGACACCAAGAGGGGCAGAGATCAGCCCGAATCCTCCAAGGGCAGTCGGTACTGCATGTACCACGACCTCCACACTCACAACACAAATGAATGCCAAGAGCTCCGGGCCGTGCGTGAAGGAAGGGTCGGCAGACGTCCCGACCACAGCGACCGGGGCTACGGCCGAGGAGGAAGGAATGCAGGACGCTGGGAAGACCACGGCCAGCGCCAAGGGTGGCGCGACCAACCTTGCGAGGACCGCTGGCAGGACCCGCCTCGCGAGGGAGGCTGGAGGGATCAGCCTCGCGAGGATCGCCCACAAGGGAACGCAGGCCTCCCTCCGCTGCCGCCGCAGCCAAGGAGAAATGAAGACCATCATCAGGACGAGGGGGCTGGGGGCTTCCAGGAACCGCGTGCAATCGCCTGCATCCTGGGCGGAGCTCATGCCCAAGCCTCTCAGCGCATCTTCAAGCAGTTCGCTCGCGAAGTGAATGCAGTCCTCCCCAAGCTCAAGGCCACGCGCCCTCTCAGGTGGTCGGCGTGCGCCATCACGTTCAGCTCAGCGGATCAGCTCAAGTGCGCGGCCACAGCCGGAGTCCTCCCGATGCTTTGTTCCCCAATCATCAGCAACGTGCTAGTCACCAGGACCCTCATCGACGGCGGGGCAGGGCTCAACGTCCTGTCCGTGGAAACATTCAACAATCTTCAAGTGCCTTACAGTCAGCTTCAGCCAACCAAGCCCTTCTCCGGAGTCACCGACGGCTCCACGGTCCCGATAGGGCAGGTCCGCCTTCCTGTCACCTTCGGGGCTTGCGACAACTACCGCACCGAGCTCATCGACTTCGACGTCGCCCACATTCGCCTGCCGTACAACGCCATCCTCGGGTACCTGGCGCTGGGCAAGTTCATGGCCGTGACCCACCACGGCTACAACGTCCTCAAGATGCTAGGAAGCGGCGGGGTCATCACGGTGCCCTGCGAAGAGAGAGACGCAATGTGCTCCCTGGAGCGAGCCTTTCAGGCCGCATCACTAGAAGACTCGGACCGCGGAGGCAGGAGGCTTCCCGAGGCCGCCCCCAAGAAGAAGAAGACATCAACCGGCCTGACCCCTCAGGAGGAAGGCCCCTCAGGGCCCGCGCCTGGCCAGGAGGAGCCTCCTTCTGTCGCATAGGGAAGCGCACCCGACGCCCTCCTCAGGCATGGCTCGGGGGCTCTCCCCTGGAGGGCCGCCGACCTCACCAAGGTCACAAGAGAGGCGCTTGGGCACCACGTGGAGGTGTGCTTCGAAGAACGTTTCCCTCAAGAAGGAGCAAGGCAAGGAGGGCCAAACCCTCAGGAGTTCGTCAGCAAGGCCATTCAGGAGTTACAGGAGTCAAGGGTCATGAGAGGCAGCCGCCGCCAACCCGCTGTGGCCCCCCATCCAGGCGAGGATGGTGGGATGTGCGTCTGCATCGACATACCAGGGCTCAACCGAGCCGCGTCTCCAGAGCGCCGCTGGCCCTCGAGAGTGGGACGTTCCGAGGGTCCGCCACACAGCTACGTGCGCATGCCTTACGGCCTGCCAAACGCGGCTGCTGCGCACCAGCGTCTCATGAGGGCCATCTTGGAGGCTCAAGAGGTCAGGCGTGCCGCAGCCCTGGCGGAGATGGAGATGGCCCGCGAGGAGCCGCCAGTGCCTCCGGAGCCTCCAGAGGCCCCTGGGCCTGGGGGCTCGTGAGGATCAGCTCCCGCAGCCCATCGAGTCGGCTACACCAACACCCCTTCGTCCCCAACATCATCAGGTGACATCTTTTAAGTTTCGTTTCTAGCTCGGAGCGCCTTCAGGGCCGCATTATTCCCAGGCCGCATGGGTCCGTCCCTGCGGCATGTATACCTTTTATTTCATGTCCTTAGCTTATCTTATTGGGGGCGCCCCTCGGGCTGCATCATCCCCAAGCCGCTCGGGCTTGTCCCAGTGGCATGTTGTCAGGACCCCGACTCAATGCCACATCGATCTAGCATGTAACACCTCATATCACTTTGCGGCCTCACGCACGGTATTCCCACGGGTGTCGCCTTACCTTTGCCCGGGACCGTTTGCGCCTTTTGGCACATGTATATGACAGTGTCGCTAGCATCCATATGATAAGGAGCCCGGGCTGACATGGCTAGTCGTAAACCCAAAGTGGCACAGACTTACAGGGACAGGCATCCATGACCCAGCATCGAACGTGTCGGTCATCAGCAAGTGAATCCAGGCTGTAGCACTGGGCGAGCAGGACTCCGGTGAACCGGGCTGTAGCGGGCTAACAGGACTCCGGTATTCGTCGCGTGACATTTCCCCGAAGGGACAGACACAGGAACGAAGAAGGACACATGCCGGCCAGCCTAAGTGTTCCGGAGCAGTAGCAAGCTACCATGGCTCGGTGGAAACACTAGGAGACATTTCCCGGCAAGAGAGGCTACTAAGGATAAACAACTAGATAGTCAGATCCCACACATACCAAGCATTTCAATAACATACACACAATATGCTCGATATGTGCAAATACAACATGGCATCACAACATGACTCTACAACTCAAGTAATTTATTAAATAGGCTCCGAGGAGCGAGATATTACAAACATGAGTCTCATGACCCAACATTCAGAGTATACAAATCAAAGCACAAGCGGAAGCTAATATGTCTGAGTACAGACATCTATAAATGAAAAAGGCTTGAAAGCCTGACTATCTACCAGATCATGTCGAGGGCACAAGATCGTAGCTGAGGTAACAAGCTAAACGTCGAAGTCCACGCGAAACTACTAGTGAGACTGAAGTCTCTCTGCAAAAACATAAAATAGGCAAACGTGAGTACAAATGTACCCAGCAAGACTTACAACAGAACTAACTACATATGCATCATTATCAACAAAGGGGATGGTGGAGTTTAACTGCAGCAAGCCAGCTTTGACGCGGTGGCTATCCTGATCTACTATTGCAAATAACTCTTTTGAGGTGGCGCACACGAGTCCACATATTCACCATATCAATACACCACTATGGATCCGCTCCCGTCTCCCTACGAGAACGCCATCCATAGCACTCACGCTTATCTTGCGTATTTTAGAGTATCCACTTTCACTTGTCTATGAACTGATATACGCAACCCAGAAGTCCTTTACCGCGGACACGGCTATTCGAATAGATGATGTTAACCCTGCAGGGGTGTACTTCTTCACACACGCTCTCACCACTTACCGCCGTTTACACGACATGTACTCGGCAACCTTCAAGCGGAAGCCCAACGTGGGTGTCGGCCACGGCCTGCCTAAACACTCAAGTCTCTAGTCCAGGTTTATCGCCTATTCGGGTTCCATCCATGAGGAGATCCGGCCGGAGTTTCGCTCACAGCCCCAAACGATGTGAACAGGGTTCCCGAGACACCAAACGGGCGCCCGGTACACCGTGCCACGTGCCTACCGCATCACAGCCCACCCCTATGGTCAGCGCTGCGCACGGCCTCCAGCATACTACAAACACCAGAAACTACTTGCAACTCCTAGACAGAGGACAAGGGTGAATAAGAAGCCGAGAGGGTCCATTGGTTTCGGGCCCAATGCGTGGTAGTAGCTGAATCATGGATCACAAACACAGAACTCAGTTCCTGAGAACGGCTGCAATGAGACAACCCACCATGTACTCCTACATGGCCTCTCACCGCTACCTTTACCAAATCGTGTTCACACACTTAGCTCACACACAGTAGGACATGTTCACACACCTCTGATTCATCCCCGATGAATCAGACCTGACTCAACTCTAAGCAGTAGCAGGCATGACAAACAAGCAAGAATGAGTAGGCACATCAGGGCTCAAACAACTCCTACTCATGCTAGTGGGTTTCATCTATTTACTGTGGCAATGACAGGTCATGCAAAGGATAAAGGGGTTCAGCTACCGCAGCAGATAACAGATGAATCGTTGTTGTCCTAATGCAGTAAAAGAGAGCAGGAGCGAGAGAGTGGGATTGTATCGGAATGAACAAGGGGGGTTTTGCTTGCCTGGCACTTCTGAAGATAACATTGAGTCTTCATCAGTGTCAACGATCACATCATCGGTACAGCGTCTATCGAGGGGGAACAACACCGGCAAACACAGAAGAAGCACGATCAATGCAATGCACAATATGATGCATGCTATGACATGGCAGTATGAATGTGTTTTGGAATAATGCAACTAGCAACAGATTAAATGAAGTTGGTTTGAATACAAGATTCAAATTCAAACTCCATATGTGATTATTCAAATGCCATTTAATTGATTTGTGCTAAACAGCAGCTATAAGTTGTTCTAACATGCATGAAAATGGTACAGATGGATTCCTTGAATTTTTCTGATAATTTTTCATATATAAATTATTTAATTTGGAGTTACGGTTGAATTTCTATGAATTTTAGAAGTTTTAGGCATTTTCTGGAATTAATAAATCATTTAAGAATTATTTAAATTCCAGAAAACATTTACTGCGTCAGCAGTGCGTCACCGTGACGTCAGCAGGTCAACAGACGCTGCTGCTGGTCAAACCTGACGTGTGGGGGCCACACGTCAGTGACACAGGGTTGTTTAACTCAGTGACAGGTGGGACCGGTCAACGGCCACGTCAGCTAGGTCAACTCCGACGCGTGGGGCCACTGTGGTTAACTTAAACTAAACAGGGGTTAAACCATGGTTAGTTAAGGGCGTGGGGCCCATATGTCATCGACACGCGACACTGACTAAACGCGATTAGCACCTAAACTAATGGTGCCACGTCAGCCACCGGAGACCCGCCGGCGGCGACCACAGAACACGGCGGGGGCACGCCGGCTTGCACTAGAGGCGTCAGCTTGGCGCGCTGAGGGCACCAGGGGATGGCCCTTGCTCTCGCGCATCCAGAGGACCAAGTGGGAGGTCGTGGGGTCGCCGGAACTCATGCCGGCGACGAGCTTTGGCGGCGATGGTGTTCGGTGGTGCTCGGGCGCGTCGCTACGGTGCATCAGTGAGCAAATGGAGAGGCTGGGCAGCACCTGCTAGACATGGGGAGCACTAAGAGCAGCACAGTGATGCCAGGGGAGCACGGAGGCTATGCGTGCAGCAGCAATGGCGGACGGTGGCTTCGGTGCTCGTGGGGAACGGCCCTACGGCACGAAGGAGAGCATGCTGAGTTAGGGGAGAAGGTCAGTGGCTCACGGCGATGACGAGGGGACGCTCGGCGAGGTCGGGGACGGTCCGGAGCCGACGAATTTGACGAAGATGGCCGGCGGTCCCGAGGTTGAAGAAGGCATCGAGGGCGGTGTTGCGGCACGTCCGGGGCCTCGTGGCTTGTCGAGGAGGTCGGGGACATCGAGACGGAGCTCGCAGGCACAGCGAGGGGTCGAGGGGGAGACGGTGGCCGCGGCGTTACAATGGCGCGGCTGCGGCTGCACTCGGGCTCGAGAGGGAGAGGGGGCGGAAGAGGGGAAGAGTTCGGGAGAGAGTGAGAGAGCGGTCGGGGCTGCGTGGCGTCGTCCGGGGGCGTCGCTAGGGAGGCCGGGGAGGAAGCAGGAGGTGGCCGAGCAGGGTGGAGGTGGCGCGCGCGGGCGGTCGCGGTGTCCGTCCTCCTGGCAGGGAGGAAGACGACAGGGGAGGAGGGGGCGGCGGTGGGCTGGGCCGTTGGGGGAGCTGGGCCAGGTAAGTGGCGCCAGGTAGGTGGCCCAGGTGGCCTTCTCTCCCTTTCTATTTATTTCTTTTCTGTTTTGTTTTTCTTATTTAGTTGCCACTGAATTCAAATTCAAACAAATTTTGAAAACAGTGCCAAAACTCCCCTGGATATTTTAAGGTCACTTAATGACTTTTTCACAAATACAAAAAATATCTCAGGTCATTTTGAAAATATATTCATTATATATTATGAATATAATTCCAAGTTCAAATAGAATATGATTTAAATTCAATGCTCAAAATATTCCTCAAAAATGTTCATTATTTTTGGTTTGGTGTAAAACCCTGGCCAAAAATCATGAACTTTTCTTAGGAACCTTTTGGGTTTATTGAAAAGATTTTAATTCACCCTAGTTGAGTTGATTTAATGCTAGGGTTTGAACATCCCCATTTCAATTTTAGGCAAAATTTAAACATGATGCAACACATGACTAGCTAGCTCAGAGCAAACCAGAAGCTAGGGATGTGACAACTCACCCCCACTAAACAAGAATCTCGTCTCGAGATTCAAGCGTAGGGTAAGGTGAAGGGGGAACGCAACTAGTACAATCTTCACGATCCAGGTTGCACTTCATAGGAACGTTGATTCGATCACCATCATCGTATTGAAGTCTTGCTCTGAGAAATCCTGTCAACATGACATGGAGGGAAGAAGGAGACTCTAGAAGGGTCGATCTTCTCGAAGATCGAACAACTCACGGAATGAGACATAGGACCATCTCTCGGGTTGAGACACGAGATACACATCAAGAGGGGTGGAAAGAAACGGATGACGAAGGTTCACTAGGTAGACAACAATTCCACACCTAAGAAGGTGGTAAACGATTGTCAACGTAGCAAGGAGTTGCGTTGCCATGATACCACGACGAAACACCTGGAGTAGGGTGATTCGTAGATTATTATCTTAAGTGGCAAAAAGAATTACTTTTGATTCAGAGATCATTGAAACTCTTCATACCAGCCTAAGGCAATTCACAACGATCGTTTGGAGGGGGTCAGTAGAATGGCATACTCGGACTTGGATGATGTGGATTACCTTGTTGAAGACAACGCAATGGATGAATTTGCTTATCACCGGAAATGTAAGAGACCCATGATAGAATGGCACATTGGCGGTGCAAACTGGGAACAAAATGCAAATGATGGGAATGATTCTAGTAACTGGGGAGAGGCTCAACAATAGAGAGTTATCCCACTATTGGAAAGGTTATAGAATTTCCGAGGAAACTGAGAGCACTATGCAATTAATGCCGACGATCAAACCTAGCACTTGCGCGTGCTCTCAAGAACTTGAGCATTTCCACAATCATCAAGGTTTTACCAACATCCGTGTCAAGGGTCCGGTAACACAACTTACTACCATGATGAATGGTGATGGAGGATGCAGATGCAAAGGAAGATAACACCTTCTCAGATTTCACCCTTGGCGGGGCCAAGGAAATAAAATCTGGATGATCGACCGAGAGACATTTAGCACTCCGCTTCTAATGTTCTCCTTGATGTGCTAGTGTAACCCATTCATAGATATGGTTTGATATCTAGAACATCAAGTAAAGGTCGGACTTCGGGAGCACAGAAATCCATAAGGGCAACTAGGGAGTAAATCCTACGAAATCCCTATGGGGGAGGTGGCCAACTTCCTCAATCAAGATATTATAATAACAGGTCTTCCGGCTGGGTGTGTTGGCCACGACATCCACTTTACCGGTTATCCAGGGATCCAATATTATATTCTTGGGAAAATGTTCCAAACCATCATATCTGCCTGAGATTCAGATCTGGTTGGTGTCAGGATATTCCAGACTCATCGAGTCTAGGAAGAAAAACGAAAGTTTGCAACACAAATCGACGAGATGACGTTGCGAGATTCTCGGGGAATGAACTACGATAGTAAGCTCCAAAACATGAGCTGGTTCTGCTACACACATGTGAACACGCTGTCCCAGACAAGCATGACCACATAGTAGTCTTATAATAAAACACTACCGAGTTCAGGAGGGGGAACCATCAACAAGGGTATCGAAGTCCTTACATAAGTCCGGATTAGCTCTTATGAAGGAACTCCTTCTCCTTGAACAAATCAATCAGTGGCTTGGTGTGCTAGGATACACATATGGAATGAAGGTTGCAAGTCTCCAGACCACAGAATACTTCGCACGTGTGCATGACTGACTTGCGATGATTCCAGAGGAAGCAACATTGACTTTCTCGAGTCCACGGCGGTAACTTGCATCAAATGCACATGAACTAGAGGAATCACTTCTTACATCCGAACATATGCTTCATGAGCTAGCATGAACAAATGCGTTCAAAAGTTTCCAACACTAGCTTAATGTTCAGCAAAATTATGGGGAAGACAAGGATGTTGTCAATGGGCACAACAACAATTCATCTGGGTTTCCTTTTAAAAGGAATTCCATAGTTAGTGAACAAGTGATAGCATTGGTCAGACCCAAAAGATATAATGGTGTATGCTCGAGGGATCAACCACGAGTAAGACAACATTACGAACATCGTTGGTTCTGATTTGATTTGACGATAACCCATACTCAAATCAAAGTTTTATCAGGCAATAGGTCCAATAACTGATCACAGGGACCAATCGATGAAGATATCATCTTTCTTCAACACACACTACACAAGAATATCCCTTTGGAACGAACTAAGTCAGGCAAGCTTTTATCTTCCAACTCTCCAAGTTGTTGTCTAGCTTAACCAACTAGCTCAGGGATATCCAACACCGATTCTTGGAGAAAGGGTGGTTCACAAGAAACCAACTTGATCACGAGCTCAACATAACAGTCAGGGACAACCTGGTAATACTTCCGAGAAGATATTCGGAAAATCACGAACCACCGGTATGTTACTAAGCTCGAGAAACAATCTCGCTTTGAGGGCAAGACGATATGATCAAATGAGTGAGGACTTGACAAGATCCTAACTCATCAATCGAAGGGTGCACCGAAATAAGGACTAGGTAGCACGATCAGTCTTAGAAGGATGATTCAAAAACCAACACGCTAAGAATGAAATTATTATCCTTTAACTACCAAGCAACGAGGTTGCTAGCAATATTGATTTCACACGCCATGATTCATTTGTCAGCATTCCGGTTACAATAACACAGGAACCAAGGAATGAACAATGATGGCAAGAAGTATCACTGTACCAAGAGTTTCATAGGATGGTGTGCAATTCCTATAACAATCTCGATATAAATATGTAATACTCCAAGGTAGAGCAGAACAAAAGCTGGATTAGCAATTTGATCTGCGGAGCACAACTTCTTTGACCCAATCCTGGATAGGGAAGAGGTACTGGAGTTTGTTTCTCCTAGTCATTCCGCGATAGAATGGCTTGACGGACCACAAGAGTAATAGGCATCGATAAACGAATGCATGCATACCCTTGACTATCAATTGATAGACGAAGGTCAGTAGACAACTAAAGAGGGACAACTCAAAGGAACATATAATTTTCTGAGTTGTGGATGCATAGATTAGTATGTCGAGCGAGATCAACATTTCTTCCAGATAACCCATGCAGAGAGGTAGGACTGGCAGAGTCACGATTTATGAATGGAGATCTCCTCAAGAGTACTCTAATTGTGATCTTTTGATCCAATAAACATCTGCCATAAGCGGTCCATAGTATTTGGAAGAAGGAAATACCACGGACCTCGAGGACTATCGCAAAGTTACTAATATCCTGAAGGAACTAGCAAACACTATCAACATGAAGTAAGTAGAGTGAATCTCGGGTTCAAAACCCAGGAAATAGAATACCTACTACTAAGTAGCATCACGGGATGCTTCCGAGAATAAAAGGCCAGAATCATCACACTGGGAACACAAATCATGGCTAGACCACTAGATGATCCCTAAGCACTTAGGGTCATAATAATAATTCCAACATATATGTCGAGGCAATAATTACCTCAACACACCGATTAGTGTGGTTAATCTGGCCCAAAGGAACATCGAAGCGGGAGGAAGGAATTTGCAAATTGCTTCAAACTATTTAGAAACCTGGGATGACTCGGACAGCATAACGGCTGTAAATGCTCAGAAAAGATTTGAGACATACTACAAAATGGTGGCACAACCACTCAGAAGCACAATATCAAGGTTCCGAGATGAACAATTAATATACGGAGGTAGTAGGAACTGAACTGAGACTTAAATCCAACAATCTTATAAGTCTGCGGATTAGTAACACGTGATCCTGATAGAAAGAAGAGAAAGCATAGTTCTTAATCCCCGTAGAGGAGAAGATGATGACTCAGATCAGAAGGCCATGAGGTATAAGGAGTAAAAAGAGCCTTACGTTCCAACCCACAAACAATTCCCCTACATATAACTAAAGAATTTCTAGACTCAACTTCGACCAGTTTGGCTTGGTAATCCTACATGCAACCTGGCTCTGATACCAACGCTGTCAGGACCCCGACTCAATGCCACATCGATCTAGCATGTAACACCTCATATCACTTTGCGGCCTCACGCACGGTATTCCCACGGGTGTCGCCTTACCTTTGCCCGGGACCGTTTGCGCCTTTTGGCACACGTATATGACAGTGTCGCTAGCATCCATATGATAAGGAGCCCGGGCTGACATGGCTAGTCGTAAACCCAAAGTGGCACAGACTTACAGGGACAGGCATCCATGACCCAGCATCGAACGTGTCGGTCATCAGCGAGTGAATCCAGGCTGTAGCACTGGGCTAGCAGGACTCCGGTGAACCGGGCTGTAGCGGGCTAACAGGACTCCGGTATTCATCGCGTGACATTTCCCCGAAGGGACAGACACAGGAACGAAGAAGGACACATGCCGGCCAGCCTAAGTGTTCCGGAGCAGTAGCAAGCTACCATGGCTCGGTGGAAACACTAGGAGACATTTCCCGGTAAGAGAGGCTACTAAGGATAAACAACTAGATAGTCAGATCCCACACATACCAAGCATTTCAATAACATACACACAATATGCTCGATATGTGCAAATACAACATGGCATCACAACATGACTCTACGACTCAAGTAATTTATTCAATAGGCTCCGAGGAGCGAGATATTACAAACATGAGTCTCATGACCCAACATTCAGAGCATACAAATCAAAGCACAAGCGGAAGCTATCATGTCTGAGTACAGACATCTATAAATGAAAAAGGCTGAGAAGCCTGACTATCTACCAGATCCTGCCGAGGCACAAGATCGTAGCTGAGGTAACAAGCTAAACGTCGAAGTCCACGCGGAACTACTAGTGAGACCGAAGTCTCTCTGCAAAAACATAAAATAGGCAAACGTGAGTACAAATGTACCCAGCAAGACTTACATCAGAACTAACTACATATGCATCATTATCAACAAAGGGGATGGTGGGGTTTAACTGCAGCAAGCCAGCTTTGACTCGGTGGCTATCCTGAACTACGACTGCAAGTAACTCTTTTGAGGTGGCGCACACGAGTCCACATATTCACCATATCAATACACCACTATGGATCCGCTCCCGTCTCCCTACGAGAACGCCATCCATAGCACTCACGCTTATCTTGCGTATTTTAGAGTATCCACTTTCACTTGTCTATGAACTGATATAAGCAACCCAGAAGTCCTTTTCCGCGGACACGGCTATTCGAATAGATCATATTAACCCTGCAGGGGTGTACTTCTTCACACACGCTCTCACCACTTACCGCCGTTTACACGACATGTACTCGGCAACCTTCAAGCGGAAGCCCAACGTGGGTGTCGGCCACGGCCTACCTAAACACTCAAGTCTCTAGTCCAGGTTTATCGCCTATTCGGGTTCCATCCATGAGGAGATCCGGCCGGAGTTTCGCTCACAGCCCCAAACGATGTGAACAGGGTTCCGTGACACCAAACGGGCGCCCGGTATACCCGGCCACGTGCCTACCGCATCACAGCCCACCCCTACGGTCAGCGCTGCCCACGGCCTCCAGCATACTACAAACACCAGAAACTACTTGCAACTCCTGGACAGAGGACAAGGGTGATTAAGAAGCCGAGAGGGTCCATTGGTTTCGGGCCCAATGCGTGGTAGTAGCTGAATCATGGATCACAAACACAGAACTCAGTTCCTGAGGACGGCTGCAATGAGACAACCCACCATGTACTCCTACATGGCCTCTCACCGCTACCTTTACCAAATCGTGTTCACACACTTAGCTCACACACAGTAGGACATGTTCACACACCTCTGATTCATCCCCGATGAATCAGACCTGACTCAACTCTAAGCAGTAGCAGGCATGACAAACAAGCATGAATGAGTAGGCACAACAGGGCTCAAACAACTCCTACTCATGCTAGTGGGTTTCATCTATTTACTGTGGCAATGACAGGTCATGCAAAGGATAAAGGGGTTCAGCTACCGCAGCAGTAACAGATGAATCGTTGTTGTCCTAATGCAGTAAAAGAGAGCAGGAGCGAGAGAGTGGGATTGTATCGGAATGAACAAGGGGGTTTTGCTTGCCTGGCACTTCTGAAGATAACATTGAGTCTTCATCAGTGTCAACGATCACATCATCGGTATCACGTCTATCGAGAGGGGACAAATACCGGCAACACAGAAGGAACACGATCAATGCAATGCACAATATGATGCATGCTATGACATGGCAATATGAATGTGTTTTGGAGCTAATGCAACTAGCAACAAATTAAATGAAGTTGGTTTGAATACAAGATTCAAATTCAAACTCCATATGTGATTATTCAAATGCCATTTAATTGATTTGTGCTAAACAGCAGCTATAAGTTGTTCTAACATGCATGAAAATGGTACAGATGGATTCCTTGAATTTTTCTGATAATTTTTCATATATAATTATTTAATTTGGAGTTACGGTTGAATTTCTATGATTTTTAGAAGTTTAGGACATTTTCTGAAATAATAAATCATTTAAGAATTATTTAAATTCCAGAAAACATTTACTGCGTCAGCAGTGCGTCACCGTGACGTCAGCAGGTCAACAGACGCTGCTGCTGGTCAAACCTGACGTGTGGGGGCCACACGTCAGTGACACAGGGTTGTTTAACTCACTGACAGGTGGGACCGGTCAACAGCCACGTCAGCTAGGTCAACTCCGACGCGTGGGGCCACTGTGGTTAACTTAAACTAAACAGGGGTTAAACCGTGGTTAGTTAAGGGCGTGGGGCCCATATGTCATCGACACGCGACACTGACTAAACGCGATTAACACCTAAACTAATGGTGCCACGTCAGCCACCGGAGACCCGCCGGCGGCGACCACAGAACACGGCGGGGGCACGCTGGACTTGCGCTAGAGGCGTCAGCTTGGCGCGCTGAGGGCACCAGGGGATGGCCCTTGCTCTCGCGCATCCAGAGGACCAAGTGGGAGGTCGTGGGGTCGCCGGAACTCATGCCGGCGACGAGCTTTGGCGGCGATGGTGTTCGGTGGTGCTCGGGCGTGTCGCTACGGTGCATCAGTGAGCAAATGGAGTGGCTGGGCAGCACCTGCTAGACATGGGGAGCACTAAGAGCAGCACAGTGAGGCCAGGGGAGCACGGAGGCTATGCGTGCAGCAGCAATGGCGGACGGTGGCTTCGGTGCTCGTGGGGAACGGCGCTACGGCATGAAGGAGAGCATGCTGAGTTAGGGGAGAAGGTCAGTGGCTCACGGCGATGACGAGGGGACGCTCGGCGAGGTCGGGGACGGTCCGGAGCCGACGAATTTGACGAAGATGGCCGGCGGTCCCGAGGTTGAAGAAGGCATCGAGGGCGGTGTTGCGGCACGTCTGGGGCCTCGTGGCTTGTCGAGGAGGTCAGGGACGTCGAGACGGAGCTCGCAGGCACAGCGAGGGGTCGAGGGGGAGACGGTGGCCGCGGCGTTACGATGGCGCGGCTGCGGCTGCGCTCGGGCTCGAGAGGGAGAGGGGGCGGAAGAGGGGAAGAGTTCGGGAGAGAGTGAGAGAGCGGTCGGGGCTGCGTGGCGTCGTCCGGGGCGTCGCTAGGGAGGCCGGGGAGGAAGCAGGAGGTGGCCGAGCAGGGTGGAGGTGGCGCGCGCGGCGGCGTCGCGGTGTCCGTCCTCCTGGCAGGGAGGAAGACGACAGGGGAGGGGGGGCGGCGGTGGGCTGGGCCGTTGGGGGAGCTGGGCCAGGTAAGTGGCACCAGGTAGGTGGCCCAGGTGGCCTTCTCTCCCTTTCTATTTATTTCTTGTCTATTTCGGTTATTTTGTTTTTGATTTGATTTAAAATACCAAATCATTTAATAAAATCCTGGAAACAATTATGGGTGCTTTCTGAATTATTTCAGTGACCCTTAACAATTTCCAACATTTATTTGAACATTTAAATTATTTATAGTATTTAAATGCCCAAAGTCAAATACAATATGATTTAATTCAAAAATCCAAAAATGACCTAAGAATATATTCATCATTTTTGGGAGAGGTTTCCACCTTAACCAGAAATCATGAACTTTTCTTAGGAACCTTTTGGGTTTATTGAAAAGATTTTAATTCACCCTAGTTGAGTTGATTTAATACTAGGGTTTGAGCATCCCCATTTCAATTTTAGGCAAAATTTAAACATGATGCAACACATGACTAGCTAGCTCAGAGCAAACCAGAAGCTAGGGATGTGACACATGTATCCTTCTTGCGTTTATCTTAGGACTATGCTTTCGATCCACCATGCTTGTTATTTGGTGCCTTTTTCTCCTGGGTGTTGGAATCTTGCACGTTAAAGGGGGGGGGGTGCCTGAGCATCGCGACTCAGGGATCCTACCGGCTCTCCGGCCCTCACCCTCTGGTCTTGTCCATGGCATCGCGACCTGGCAAGCCAGCGACGGCTGAGACCAGCCCGAGAGCCGGGACCCGAGGACATAGAGTTTCATCATCTAACCCAGCTTGCGCGTTAAAGGGGGGGTGCCTGAGCATCGCGACTCAGGGCTCCTACCGGCTCTCCGGCCCTCACCCTCTGGTCTTCTCCATGGCATCGCGACCTGGCATGCCAGTGACGGCTGAGACCAACCCGAGAGCCGGGACCCGAAGACGTAGAGCACCAGCATCTGGCCAAATTTGTAGGAACACACCCCAAGATAAGGCCCAGAGCCAGGCGCAACCCGCCTTGAGGCAGGGCCCTGTGAGTCCCGTGCTGGCTCACGGGTGCCCAGATACACCTCGCCAGGCCTTTCACGCTCCCCAGAGCAACTAACGGCTAAGTGTCGATTGTCGCGACAAACCCTCGTTCCTTCTGTGGTGAGCCTGCAGGGTCCCCACAAGGAGCATCGCCAAGCAACCTCGCGACGGCCAAGGCTAGCGCCGCGCCAGGAAGCATTTTTCTGACCCTCGAGATAAGTCACCCTCCGGACACACTAGTTATCGCAGCACCATCCCCGCACTCAGTGCAATCCCGTGTTAGCAATGTCGCTCTCCTTTCTCACCGAATGATGGCTGCTTGAGCGCTAAGGGGGACCCCCTGAGCATCGCGACTCAGGGGCTCTTACCGGACCTCGGGCCGCTCACCTCCTGGCCTTGACCACGGCATCGCGACATGGCATACCAGCGACGGCTGAAGCCACCTTGGGACTAGGAAGAAGCATCTCGCACCGCCGGAGAAGGATATGCTAGGGTGATGGTGGATGAAATAACATAGGGATTTGAGGACCTCCAGCTTGACCACCCTACCGGTGAAGGGGAGACTAGGTTGGGTTCTACTCTGAAGACTCCATGCCTATGGCGGAAGGAGCTCATCAACCTTCCTAAATGGACGCCTCCGCCTCATCCTCCTCCTCCGGCGAGTTAGGGCACTCCGCCTCCTCCGCCGCCTCCTCCTCCGGCGAGTGATGATTAGGGCACTGGGCCTCCTTCTCCGGCGCGTGGCGGCACTCCGCCTCCTTCTCCGCCTGCATCGGCGTGCCCGAGCAGCCAGCAGCCTCCTCCTTCTCCGCCTCGCCAGCAAGGGCAGAAGAGACCCGCCGCCACCCTGGCTGCTCTGGCGCGTCGTAGTCATTCTCCTCCGCCTCGTGAGCAAGCACGAAAGAAGACAGACGCCGCAGCCGCTCCGTCTGCTCCGTCGTCTAGCAGCACAACCAGAGGCAGGAGGCAATACAGATATGGTCCACCTCTCAAGCCTCTAGAGAAGTTACCATATGAGAGGACCGAGGAGGTAAAAGATACGATTGTGCAGACCCACATGAAGGAGTTCTTTGAAGGGGTGAAAGCAAAGAGACATCCACCTCCGGAGGAGAAGGTAGATCCGGTGAAAGCAAAGCGCACTCTCGATGCCCTAAGGAAACCGACAAAGTCTCCGCCGAGAACCAACTATGACCGCATTACTGAACAGACATATCTCCAAGCGGAGCGGTCAGGAAGTACTGCCAGACATCACAGGTCAAGAGAACGAGCAACTGCGAAAAAAGTTTCCCAGCTCGGCGAACAAGCAAATCAATCGTGCCCCCCGCTCAATGTGTCTAGCGGCAACATCGTCGCTAATGCTCCGGGGATGGTGCTCGGTTATGGGAATCTACAAGATTACCTGCCTGACGATCAACTTCCTGATTTCATGGAGGTGGACGAACACAGATACGAGTACGGGAAGCCTCTCGTCAAAGATGAAAAATCTCTAAAAACGATGATGTGAAGATTCCATCATGGTACATGAAAACCTGCAGAGAGTCCGGGGGGACGAATAGTTTGTATCTGCACATTAAAGAGGAGCACGACCTCGTTGGAACTGATCTATTGTGTGTTCCATTTGAGGAGTTCTTCGCGTTCTTCAATCAAAAGGCCCTCGATAAATTAACGGTCTTTTGCTACTGTCTGTAAGTACTATTTCTGTCATTAAGTCTCTATATATAGCTCGGCTCTTTCACTGCATGTATTTATAATCTATTATCCTCACTATATTATGCTTGAAGATCGTCGAGTGCAGAAAACAAGAAATCTATGATATTGGGTTCATTAACACAAATATCATAGATGATAATCAGGTTACAAAGCACGCCGAAGAGGCCGAGGCCAACTTGTTACAATCGTTGATCAAAAATCAAAACAAAGATACCATACTCTTTCCTTACAACGGTGAGTGAGTGTTACTGTCGTGTGCATATTCAGTTTCCCTTATTACTCGAGCGAGGTTAATTATAGTAATGTAATTGATGAGTTATGCATGCGTGCACAGCTTCCACTATGTTCTTCTGGAGATTAAGCTTGAGCGGGGACTAGTAACCGTCTTAGACTCGAGACGGAAAGATCCCGAAACCTATGCAGCCATGACTGAATTGCTCAACAAGTAAGTTCAATCGATCATTATCGCACCATATCGGCAACTTTTTGTTCATTTCCTGATATCTCAAGTAATAATAATTATTTTCTTTGTCTTGCAGGGTTTGGAAACAGTTCACCGCAGAAGCTCCGGGACTGCCGAAGGTGCTGCCATTTACATACCCGAAAGTATGTACTACTGGCTAGCTAGTTACGCGCATCTCCCGTTGATTCTACAGCTATACTTTCATCAATGCCATTTATAATGCTTCATTATCAGTTTGATTGACCTCTATTTCTCGTAAAGTGCTTGTGGCAGGAACAAGGGAATGATTTCTGTGGATACTACGTGTGCGAGTTCATCCACAATGCGACTTTGAAAAATAAGCGGGGCTACTCTAAAAGACAATTTGAAGTGCGTAAGCAATAATATTCACAATTTCATTTTATTACACCATCATTTCTGTTGAGTTTCATTCATATGTATGTATTAATTAACCCCCTTCTTCAAATTAGACGTGGCAGATGCGGAATGAACTCCTAGAACCAGATAGCATGAAAGCAATTCAAGAGGAATTGGCGGGATTCTTTCTTGACCACGTCATCAATAAAGCCGAAGAATACCATGTGGAAGTTGATTTCAATTGCTAGGGGATTGTAATTAAGAGATCTTACATATTGTACATGTATGTATCCAGTAGTGTCGGATACATGATACGAAAACTTGTTGTTCGACCAATCTCTCGGAGAAGGAGAGGTCGATCGATCACTTCTCTCGATATGCATGACGAACTTCTGTACTCAATGGTTCCCTTCATTTTCTTACTAGCTAGCATGTCGAGGGCCTCTCTATGTATATAGTACGTAGCGTCGACCAAGCACGAACCTAAGAGAGGACACTTCTCTCTATTAATTAGCTAGCTAACACAATATATGAAACACCTAAATTAACCCCCAAAACCCCCAACCCCCCCCCCCCCTTCAAAAAAAACAAAAAACCCAGCCATTGGAATGCTGACGCGTGGATGCCTTTTGGTCCCGTTTGGTGCCACCAACCGGGACCAAAGGCCCCCTTGCTTGGGCTCGGCGCACCGGCCACGTGGAGGACCATCTGTCCTGGTTTGTGTTAGAACCGGGACTAAAGGGGGGAGGTATTAGTAACGACCCATTAGTCCCAGTTCATGAACCGGGACTATAGGCCCTTACAAACCGGGACAAATGCCCCCTTTTTTACTAGTGGGTAGATGCTTCTTTTTGTTGGCTTCTGTGTCATCCACCGTTATTGACCACTAGTTGTTTCCTTTGCACCTCTGTGTAAACAGGGTTATCTACTTCACCTCGTTGACATTGTGACCTTTTGTTGCACTGCACAAACCACTTTTGTTTTAAGAGTGTTTTGGGTAGTTCAACCAAAATGTCACACCGACAATGTTGCTTGATTGCTTGATCTTAGTGGAACTGCACAACAGGAGATCTTACTTCCTATCCGTGTTGGCAAATTTGGTTTAGATCTTTGTCTTGTGAGTTGTTTGAATTACGCATCATGAGAGGTTAGTACTAGCCTTCTTTCACATGATTCTGTAGTGTGCTTTCATATGTTGTGCTACTTGTACAATAATGTTGCTTGATTTTAGTGAACTGCACAAATGGAGACAAGACTTTCAATCTGTATGTGCACAATAATATCCCATTGAGGTAAGATAAGGATATTTCACAACCATTGGCCTGTATTTTGCCACTTTCATCTGAAAAATTAAGTTTAGTACTATACTTGTGCTCCGTAATTGACATGCCAAATCTTACATTGAAGGCGAAGCTTGTCTGTTATTGAACCAAGTGATGAAGGGGAAGAACAAGCGGAAGAAAAACAAAAATCAACTCACGGTGCTGTAATGAAGCACTGGAACTGTGATGACACAAGTAATGATATAGTTTTGCATCTTAATTTATTGCTATGGCTAGTACGAGCAATTGTTTTGCCTCTGATTTGATGCCACTCTTAATGTAATACGTAATTATCTCTACTTGTGCAAACAGGGATCTTTTTTGAAGATACCATATATTTTAGTGGAACTTCACAAGAAGATGTAGGAAACGTTAAACTAATCGAGGAGTATATAGTAAGCATGGCCACCACCGTAGATAGCACCAGATGGTTCCGGAGAAGTGCTTCATCTGTATGCTCTACACAATAAGCCTCCTGACAAAGGTTGGTACTCGCCCACTGATTTCATCCATATGATTTGAGCTTTGTCATCTCTATTGCTGTTGTGCTACTGTTTAGATACTGTCATGAAAAAGTGGTATTGTTCTTGAGAAGTTCTTCATCTGAGCTGTTTTAAATATTTCCTTTCCCTTTTTTTGAGCAAACAGGGATGCTAGCATTTAGTTGTCCTCTTGTCTTTGCACAACAGTATCATCTTCCTCTGAAGAAAAATATGGACTACGTGAAGTGACTAGTTCCGATTATGCCAGTATGAAGAAGCCCTGTCTATCTTCTCATCAGACGGAGCAGTTGAAGGATGGTTACATTACTCCCCACAAGACCAAACTAACTTTAGCTTAGAAGGACTGACAAATCTCCATTTTTTGCTATGATGCGCGAGTACAATGTTGTTCTAGGATTCTTTCTGGTGAGTTCCATTTTTCTAAAATTGTGGTCTACATGGACCATGTAGGTGCATGTTTAAACTGTCAATTCATAGTACAATTTGCTTTATACTAATCACTTTTTTTGTATTTGTGCAAACAGGGGTGCTCATCTTGATTTCAATGGGAACTGCACAAAATGTTCATGAATACATCGAATCATTCATTTCCACCACAAGAAGGTGTCGATAAGTTCAAGGCGTTGCAACATATAAGGGCGAAATCATACAAGCTACGCGCGAATTTGGTTGATTTTGGTGGAACTGCACAAAAAGAACAGCTGGTTTATTTAGCACGAGGTGCCATGTCAATGTCCGAACTGATAGCAAAGCCTGCCCATTCCACAATCATAGGCATTTGATATTTTGGAATGGGATAACCTTGTCAAATTTTGCTCATTGATTTTAGCAAGACATGCATTTGAAATTTTTGAATGGGACACCCTTTGCTGTCAGCAGCGTCGATCAATTTTTTCTATTCTTTAGTTGTGAGGTAAATATTTCCTCTGACATGTGAGTCGCTAAGATGCATAATCATCGATTGTTTCAAATGTTCTCTATGAACCCTATGTGTTTGATTGCAATGTACAGAAACGCTAAAAAGCTGCTCAAACTCTTTGTACTCCTTCTGTTCCTTTTTACTTCGCACATTGTGAAAGTGCATACTTTTTTCTACAAGATTGGTCAAAGTAGAGATACTTTGACTGTAGACAAAACTTGTATGCAGACTAGAAAGGACCGGAGGGACTACATGTGAAACTGCTGCAAACGAGGTGATCACCCTGGGAATAATGCTAGTATGTATTGTTTTGCATGTTCATCCAATGCCAGTGATACAGGAATTCGAACTAATCGAAATAAATTCATTCATACACGGTCTGATTTCATATAAACATGCCGTATTTCATTACATTTATACATTCTTCAACTAAAAAGGGGTGCGCTTGAGGTATAATTAATTAACTAAAGCTACCCACCTGTGTCCCGCTGAGCCGAACAGAAGCTTCAGTGACTTAACTGCAGTTGCAGTTGCATAACTGACATGTGGCCTGTTGGGCCCACGTGTCAGTCAGCCAACTACACCAGCAGTTAAGTAGAAGTAGCGTTCTTCTCCAACACAGCTCTCCGACTCCACGTCACCGCCAAGAAGCTAACCGGACGTCAATGGTCAACCCGCCTAGCTTGGCTTCAACCGGAGGGCAGCAGCGGTGGCCTTACTTGGCCCCGAGCAGTGGCGACATACCGTGTTCTACTCTTCCTCTATTTCTGTGTGGCGTGGCCTCGTTGGCAGCGGGGCCTCCGCGGAGCCGGTGATGTCCTCTGTCTCGTTGCCGGCGGGCGATGCCTCGGCGGAGCGGTGGAAATCGTCCCCATCGTTGCCGGCAGGGTGGGGTCTCGGCCGAGCCGGCGATGTCCTCTGCCTCGTTGTTGGTGGGGCGGGGCCTCGGCGGAGCCGGCGGTGTCCTCTGCCTCGTTGTTGGCGCCACGGGGCCTCGGTGGAGCAGGGCCTTGTCGACGCAAGCGGAGCGGGCACTCGTCGGAGCCGGCATTGTCCTCTGCCTCATCCTCGGTCTCGCCAAACAGCGCCTTGCCCGCTTCATCGCCCTCTTTGTAGGCGGCCACAGCCTCCGCCACCCGCATGCGGTACTGCCAGCGCTCGAGGCGGCCCTCGCGGGCGGAGTGGTACGAGCCGAGCAGTGCCTCCTGCTCCGCCAGCTCTGCGGCAATCTTCTCCTCCGCCTGCAGGTGCTCCTGGAGGAGATGGTGGTTTTAGGCGGCGGCGTCCTGTGCCTCCCGGAACTGCTCCTCACGCATCTGCCTCACCGTGTCCATATATTAGGCACGGGCCTCGCCGATGGTTATGGTGCAATGCACCAGCGAGGATGGCACGGAGGAGGGGGTTGGCGCCGGATCATCGACTACCATGTTCTCCATTGGGACATCGTCGTCCTCCGGCTGCCTGCCGGTCAGCTGGTCGGCAGCAATGGCTGCCATCTCCTTGTGGTCCGTCGTTCGCCCGTCCCGAAGAGCGCTGGAGCGCGAGGAAGCCATGGTGGGCAGTAATGGTGTGGACAGGACAAAGGGAACGAATGTAGATGACTGCGGCTATGGCCAGCGCGGCAGTTTATATAGCAATGGTGGGCGGTAGAGGGACGGACGTGTGGCGCCGGAGTAGCCGCCTCGGCACCCGCGTATCATTAATGTGGGCGGCAGATGGACGGACGGACGACACTTGTGTCGTTTGAAGGCAGAGCAATCACCTGCATCAGGGAGCGGGGCGGGCGGTGCTGACTGTTTCAGGCGGAAAGCGCGCGCGGGCGAGGAGATGAGTTTACTTGGAGAGGATGACAATGGGGACCCACCAGGGCCATAGCCTCCCGTACGCAAGTGCCTCCTTATTATATATATATATAACTATAATTTTTCTGCTTCCTCCTAGTTTCCTGACATCACGGTCCCACACCATTGTCAACCTATGTAGTCAATAAACGAGAGAACTGCACAAGAAGCGGCCGACAGCTGGGACCAAGCAGCTCGAGCAGTATTTGTGTTGTTGAGGTGTGAGCACTGCAGAGTTTTTCAATGTTTAGCCCAAATATTAATTTTTCTCCTCTGAACAACAACGAAAACATCGTTGCAGGTATTAACTCGTGAGCTGTGGCCCGTCTAGCCCAGGCCAGATATCCAGCCCAGATACTAATTTTTTTCAAGCTGAAAATGGCTAGCCCAGCTATACTTTTTTTAGGAATACCCAGGCAAGGTCAAGTAGTTATTCTCCGCCCCGCTGGGCTGCAAATCTTTCCTAGGAGGGATGCATTAGGCTTAACAAGAAAATGGTCTTTAAGAAATAATAAATGGGATGTAATTATAAAAACTAGGTAGTAACTATAAAAAATGCACCAAACACGTAATTTCTTTATAAATATTATTTTTAGATATTGAAAATTTTAATTTCATTAATTGTTGCGACCGCAATGTTTTGCTGGATTTTTACGTAATATAAATTTATATTGAAATTGTATTTAATCTGACTAGAAATTTCGGGATAAAAATATTTCGGATCCCATCAAAATGTGGGAAGTTTTATTGAAGTCTGTTTTGAACGGTTGGTTGAAATTGGCTGTACTTTTAACAAAGTGTAAATGGGCTGTAGTAAATTCCATTAGAATTCAAAAATGGGCTGCACATTTTTACAAATCTCAAATGGGCTATAAGTTCTCTGCCACACACCTGTGGCCTTACTAAGTTGACATGTCCCCTAAAAAAAGAGAGTTGACGCGTATGCAATGCTTTGTCAACTTATAGTCAACACACGGTTCTAGCAGCAGTGGCCGTTTGATGTCCATCCAACGGATGCCGTGCTTCTTCTTCAATCTCGGATATTCTAGCTTCACACGCCCAAAAATGATTCCTCCCCCTGACATCTTGGGCGCACCGTTTTGGAAGCTGACCTGTGGGCCTACCAAGTTGACGTACCAAGGGCTTTGTCAACTTAGTCAATATAAACGATTCTAGCTGCAGCGACCGTATGATGTCCATCCAACGACCGTCGTGCTTCCTCAATCTCTGGTCTTCTTGCTCCAGCCGCCCAAAGCAGCGCCGGTCGTGCCGCCTGCTCCTGCCCCCGATGGCCGGCTGTGCTGCCGCGGAGGCCTCACCGTCCCCTACTACTCCCACCGCTGGCCAGGCCATCCCTCCACTCACCCACACCCCCTGTTATTCTGCGGCGACGGCAGCCTCACACCGCAACCGAACCAGTGAACCCTCGTACTCCTCTCCGCATGGGAATCCACTGTCGTGCCTTCCCCGTCTCCGCGTCGTCCCCTTCCTAGGCCTCACCATTGTCCACCGCCGTGGTGCTCTCGGCGCGGCATGGTCAACGTGGTCAAGGAACGACTTCCATAGGACGTGGACTGTACGTGGAGAGGCTGACAGCTGGGTCCACGGCCGCAGCAAGGAAGTTCCTCCCTATTACGTGGAAAATAATGATTCCTCCACTGACAGCTGGGACCCACCGGACAGGCCACTGTATTTCGCGAAAAAAACATTTCCCCCTAACTGCTGGGACCCACTAGCTACATCTTCGCACGCAAGGAAGTGCGTCCGGGCAAGAAAAAACTGGTTTGCCCCCTGACTGCTGGGACCCACCAGCTACACCTTCGCATGCAAGGAAGTGCGTCCGGGCAAAAAAACGATTCGCCCCCCTGACTGCTGGGACCCAGCAGCTACATCTTCGCACGCCAGGAAGTGCGTCCGAAAAGAATGATTCGCCCCCCTGACTGCTGGGACCCACCAGCTACATCTTCGCACACAAGGAAGTGCGTCCGAAAAAAACGATTCTCCCCCCTGACTGCTGGGACCCACCAGCTACATCTTCGCACGCAAGGAAGTGCCTGACAGTCGGGATCCACCAGGTCGAAGCGTATGTAGTGTTGTCATTATGGTCACGAACGTGTACACGTACATACCGTAGTAGAGGCGCGCACGTGTCGTAGTAGAGGCGCGCACGTAGCATGTACACGTATGCACAACGACCAGTGTGCAGCAAAGAAAATACGGCCACGTATGTGTACATACGGCCGGGGTCTCGAACGCCTACTCGCGCATACATATGGCCAGGGCTCGTGTACATGGCTGGGTCGGAATGGACAAACAGCGTCGTCATCGTGTTCATGGGGAGCCAACCGGCTGGGTCGGAACGGAATGCGTCGTCGTGTTCATCGGGAGAGCTTGGACGGAACAGGCGATGGAAACAAGGCCTGGCGTATCGTAGAACGGAGGAAACAACCTTGTGTTCGACCGGCCACGTTCAAAACGGGATCCTGTTCATTGGGAGGGGTCTGACGTACCGCAAAATGGAGGAAATGGACCTCCTACGGTCAAAACGGGGGTCTTGTTGATTGGGAGGGGTGTGGCGTACCGCAAGACGGATGAAACGGACTTGTGTTGGAGCGCTACAGTCGAAACAGGGGTCCTGTTCATCGAGAGGGGTGTGGCATACCGCAAAACGGGACTCCACGGGATACTGTTCATCTCCACCGTCGACCTCCTCTAGCTTCCACGGGCTACCGTCGACCTCCTCCAGCCTCCATGGGCTCCTGTCCATCCAGCCTCCACCGCGCACTACTCCACCGACTACTGTTCAACCACACCTCCACGGGCACCCCTCCACCATCTACTGTTCATCCAACCCTCCACTTGGTCGTCCAGTTCATCCATAAGCAACGCCACGGGGTCCTGCATCCACCCCCACCGCTCACTGTTCATCCAACCCCCCCTGCAACGCTCACTGTTCATCCAATCGATTAGCTTCAGTTAGCAGCAGTAGTGAAGGAATCGCTCGATCGGGTTCAGTTAACAGCCATCGATCGATCGCTCGGGTTCACTAACGCGTAGCGTGCAGTGCAATTGCTCGGGTTCAGTTAGAGCCCAATGCCTCGCTCTGGTTCAGTTAGAGCCAACGACTCGCACACACGCGTGTACGTGTACGAGAGAAACGCGCATGGCTCGGCCCCGGACCACCCACCGTAACCAGTAACTCCCCGAAATTTTCCTCGCCCTTGCTTCTACCACGGTTTTTTCTGTCGTTGATGGCCCAAAGAATGTCATGGAGCTGCTTCTCCGGCCCGCCCAGGACGAAAAGCCCATTTTCTGTCATGATTTTTTGTCATAGAAGTAGGAGCCCACCACATCTATGGTGATACCGGGTTTTGTCACAATTATCGTCATAGAAGTGTCATAAGTATGAAAGAAAAAAATTTCGTTCGGCCCAAAATATCACGGATGTGTCTTTTTTTAGTGAACTGAACCAAGGTTCTTTGCACCGACAGTAGGCTTCGCCTGCAAAAGCCTCTGGTCATGACACCGCGATGGGCTCGGCGATGACCTCCATCCTGCCGTCCTGGCAGTCTTGGTCTTGTTGCACGGGAATGGAAACCTTTGGCTGATCCCTCGAGACTCCACGCCTGTGCTTGCCTCCTTAGCACCAAAGAGGAAACTACTGTCCTACGCCCGCTCGCGCCCGCCTGGCCTTGGTCGTCATGGCCCATGTCATCTGAACCTCGCGAGGTCAGGCTTGCATAGAAATCTCTGCTCCTCAGGAGCCAGCCTGAGGAGACCGCTCCTTTTGGAGGTCTTGATGTCGTCCGCGTGGTGAGGCTTGGCCCCTCGCGAGGGTCTTGAGTTGCCGATGCTGAAGATGGGCCATACCAGGCCACCGATGGAGCCATGCCATGGGCCGCGGGCAGGCAAGTCTGGGTACCCCTGTTCCCAAAACACTGACACGCGCTGCCATCTTTTATAGCCCAACCCTGGTGTATGGTGAGCAAGGTCCAGGAGAACCACTCATCGCCCGATCACTAGCGTCCAGGAGGCAAATCCGCGAGCAGTGCCGACAAGGTGCTGGCCAGCGACATGAGTGTTCTCTGCACTGGCACCGTGCGTGCTGCGCACTATGGTACTAGGGTCCTCATCGCCCTAGGAGCTAGATGCACGCTACGCCAAGCCGCATGCAGAGCAGCCACGAAGGTGAAGCAGCAAGCTGGAGGTAGAAGAAGGAGGCTGCCAGTGGGCCCTTGACCCACGTGTCAGCAGGTGAAACCACTATTCATTGGGGTGCATCTAGCATTTTTCGAGAATTTGATCTCGAGTGCCCCTAACCCTATTTTTCCCTTATCTCTCCCTGGGTGTACCAATTATCGGTACCCCAACTCGTATGTATCTGACCAAAGGGTTAAAAATTAACCGAGAGGTTTTTCCTCGGAGTGGATATCATTTCATTTTTGCTGTAACCCTAGGAATTTCGAGGACAAGATTCTTTTAAGGGGGGAAGGTTTGTAGCAACCCCAAAATTGGGTTATCAATTTTTGTGCTGTTATTCCTTCCTAGCACTTATTTTCAAATCTTTCTCCTGAGTTTGCTGGATGAGTCTAAGAATCCTTGTCATTTTCAACCTTTTCAAAACTTTGCTCATGTCTTTGTTAGTGGGCAAGACCTCATTTGCACCATCTCAGACTCACTCCTAATCCAAATTCCAAATTTTATATCTCCTTTGTGCTTACAAAGGAGCCATCATTTTCCTTGATATGTGGATCTTCCAAATCCTCTCAGAGATCCTCCTACCCTTTCAAATCTTGTATATGCAAAAATATTGCTAAGTCTTATGCAATATTTTCCATTTGGGATTTATTCCTTCTCTTGCCTTTCAGAGGAATAAAATCCGAAGGCATAGCTAGCGATCACCAAAATTCATGCAAATTTGTGGAGATGATATTTATGCCTAATCCTAGCTCTAGCAAAAATATTGGCCATATTTAAATAAGCAAAATTTCCTTTTCCTATTTTAAGCCAATATTCCCATTCTACCATTTTTCAAAGGAGCTACCATTTCTATAGCAAGGAAAATTCCCAAATAATTTGTGGAGCTTGTACTTGTTGTATCTCCGCCATTTCCATCCAAATCCATGCTTCAAAGTTCATAATGTGAGCACATGATCCAATGCAAGTTTCTGCCCTTTCTGAAATTTTTGCAAAGGAAGTGCTTGAACCCTTGATCCATGTCAGCTGCAATTTTGCAGTGTGATTAACATTGATAAATCACCTCTGGATACCAAAAATTAGCTCAATATCTTGATCTACTCTTCCTCTATGATTTTCCTAAGTTTCTGACCAGATTATCAAGTTGTGAAGGAAGTACCTTCATGGAGTGTCCAAATGAGATGAAACATTCCCAGTTCCTTATATATCTCCAATCATTGTTCTCCATCCATTTTCAGCCATTTCTATGTATCCATTTCCCCCTAGCATTTTCATGTGCATTTCTGGCCTGTTTGGCAAATTGCACAACAAGTACCAGCTATACTCATTTTCTGGAGCTGATCTTTAGGCTCTAGAATCATCTTGGTACTTGATCACATCCCTCCAAGTCACAGGTCTAATGGACCTCTACACTATCCATGGTTTGCATTAAACACATGTTTGCTGGAACTTGTTCCAGCAAGGTTCACTCTCCACAGTGCATCCCAGCTGATTCCAGGCTCACCTCTAATCTAGTTGGGTAGTGAGCCACCTTGTTGACATGATTTGGCATTCCGGAGGTGGCCAGGACGTGTTTGGCCGTGGTGATCATGAGTGATGCCAGCCAAAATGGTTGTCTAGCCACTATTGGCATCGGTAGGTCTGCTCCGACCTGTTCTCGCTCAACTGAGCATGTCCAACAGTTTTGCCTCGACGCTTCCTTCGCGTTGGACCTCTTTTCCCCTCCTGATTTATCTCTGGCGTGCCGTCACCGTCACCGCAAGTGCCTTCCCGTGAGCACCGTCGTCTTCCTCTGCCATGTCCTCTTCCTCCTCGTGACCCTGCACGCTACTCGTCTCCGTGACCCTCTATAGCTTGTCCGCTCCCGCTCGTCTTGCTCTCGCCCCTCCCCATGACATCTGAGCATGGCATCTGCGGCCGGACTCGCCCGGCGGCAACCGGCTCGGGTGCCCTCGCCCCAACTATTCATAGCCCTCCCACGACCCTCTCGAGCTCACCAGGAGCCCCTCCCCCTCTCTAGTCACCTCCCCGAGCCACCCATCCCTCCCCGGAGTCCCTCTCTGATATCCACCACCGTCGTGGTCGTTGCCTCGGCCCTCTCTGATTCTGGTGACCTCGCGCTTCCCCCTCTGTTCTGCCACCACCCTTGAGTCACTTGGAGCCCGGCAAACCTCCCAGTGGTCTCGTCCCTTCCTCTTCCCCACCGGAGTACCCTATTCACCGGCACCAAAGCTCACTTCCACCGCGAGCTCGACTTCGGCCATTCCAGCGCTCCTCGGCAGCAGCGACTACCACCCCTAGATGCGCCTCTCCCTCCTGATCTTCTGGGTAGGTCACACGCCTCGAGTGGTGGCCGAACGCACCAACAATCATTGTTGGCATGGGCCACTTCCTCGGCCAGGCTCGCTCTCAAGCGGGAGGAAGGAGAAGACCGGCCAGGCGGGCCCCTCCCTGGGCGACCCCACCTATCGACGACTGAAGAGGTGCCCAGTTAGCATAAGTGGAGATGGGATTTCAGAAGTGAGCTTTCCATTCACTGGAAACGTATTCTGAGAAATACACTTTCTTTCTCAGTCGAGCCGACCGAAGTGGTTATATTGTGAATATTCACTGCTTTAGTTGCTTTTCTGCCTAAGAAGTGAATGGCCACAACTTTTCAACAGTAACTCCGATTGAGGTGATTCCAGCCCTCATGTTCTTTGTTCGTCGAGCTCTTATCAAGGGTACAATTTTATTGATGTTTGCACATTCTGAAAATACCCATTTTTCCCCTGCCCTATATCCAGCCCCTTTGAGAGAGAACCCTTCTCCGGCAAATTATTCTGCGGGGTGAGGCAAGCCAACCTCTTATCATGAGCCCTAAACTTGCATGCTGACTCTGCTTGCACCCTGTGTGTGTGTAGTTCAGTAGTTTCTTATTAGTTTTGTCTGCAGTTATTCTGTTATGCTATATGTTTGTAGTGCTTGCCATGCATGCTTGTGCTTTCATGATATCTTTCCCATGTTAGCTAGGATGTTGTTATTGATAATGTCATGTTACTGCTCTATTTTAGTTTCATGCCATTGATATAAATGCTATGATGATTTTGGTACACCGTTGATATGCTAGTACCTTGTATTGTCATGTTCCATATGCTATAGTTGTTCACTTGACAAGCTTGGTAATTTGTTCATGCATTTGCATGTTTCATGCTCATTAGTGCATCCATGTTAATCATGCTTACATGTTGATGATGATGGAGAAGATAATAAAATGACTTAATAATAACAAACCTCCTCCGTCATCGATGGGATCGAGTCATAGTGCCACCAAATCGAGCTTCTTCAGTGCAGCCACATTTGTCTTTATGGGAAGGCCTTAATGCGATCTATTGTCATGCGTCTCGCCGGTGCCTCCAAAGAGGGAAGGTTATGGGTGCGCGCTACCCTGATCAGGTAGGCGAACATAAGCCTTGTGTGCCCGTGTTTGGTTTTTGAGCTCATGTCCCCGTTTGGAACCATTTTGTTTTGCCACGACGATGGCTGTTGGATGTCACGAGTTGACATCGGGGCCACCTAGGACTTACCCAAAGGGGAGTTGGTCGGAGTGGCTGGGAGAGTGTCATGGCAATGGGTTGGTTCTTTCGGAATGCCATTGGTCCACCCAAATGGGAGTTCGAGGCCATGGATTCCGTGGTGTGGGTACAGTGTGCTAACCTCTGTAGAGTGAGTGTTTAATCTATCGATAGCCGCGTCCTCGGTCATGGGCACAGTTCGTAGTAGGTCACACTATCAGGTCTTGGTCGAAATGGAGGATAAACCTAATATAACTAAGTTGATAAATAAGGTGCTATAAATAATGTGGTGACTTGGACTATGAGATAGTCGTGAGACGTCACGGAATTGTTTCAGATATGATCACGAGATGAGATCTCGGTGAGTCATGATTTTGCCTAGAGAGGCGTGGCGAAGTAAGTGGTTGATGAACAGTATGGCTTCACTGGAGGTAAATGGTAGTTCATTTGCAGCATAGTAGTTCATGCACGTATCCATGTCTCGTGGATACATCTATGCCATGTCATGTTATGATTGAGATGCTATGCTATGCCATATTATGCTATTGCCATGTTAGAAATATGTTTTGATATGCCTTGTTATTGCCATGTTAGCAGATGCTATGAAGTTATCCATGCTTAGTTTGATCTATGTCTCTTGTTAATATCCTGCCATGCTTAGTTACTGTTCTGAGTAGATTATTGCATGCGCTTGGTTCTTGCTTTGTCATCTGCTTGGTTGGATGCTATGTATTTGGTTTCTTGCGAGTACATTCAAAGTACTCATCTGGCCTTGCACGTGGCTAGATTGCAAGAGGAGATTCATCGCGCTAGGCCGTGACCTTGGCAGTGTTGTGAGTTGTGGAGCCCAGCTAGAGTCGATGTGCTGCTAAATCAAGAATTCCGCCGCCATTTAGATAGCCTTAGGGCTATGCCAAATGATTGTATTCATCTACGATGTAATCCTATAGACATGTATTTGATGAATATTCTTGTACCTGGAATGATGTATCATGTACCTGTCGTGCGTCAGGTGTTATCCTGGGATGACGTGCGAAGGCCCCTGCTCCATGCGGACCGGGGTGCCACATAACATACCATATCACCATGTCATGCATTGTGCTACATCTGAGTGCTTTGTATTTACTTTTTCTTCCCCCTCTTCTTCTCTGCTAGACCCCGAGACCGCTGCCGATACCCCTATGATCAACTACGTCACTGACGGTCAGCTTCCTTCTACAGAGCATCCAGGCAAGCAAAACCCCCTTGATCATTCCTATATCGCCCATTCTTTTTCTCTCATGTTTGCATTAGATTTCACTATTGTTGTTCGATAGCTCCCATTCTAATGCATAGCCTACTTTTTTAACCCGATGTTGTTATCTTACCTCTTAACCTATATGCTTAGTATAGGTTGGTTAGTGATCCATCAGTGACCCCTCACCCTTGTCTTTGTTGCCCAGCTTTGTTACCGTAAGATTATATCCAGGTGATCGTCCTGCTGAGACCGACACATCACCGCACACCCCCTTAGTTGTATGAATTTACAGAGCAACTATCGTGTGCCAAGGGTGATACCTCCTACCTCACTCACTATAATACCTCTGTAGCGTAGCTAGTCGGTTGTGGGTGACCGAGGGTGATTTTCACCACCTCCGTTGATGCCTGTGTCGTGCAACCCCTCAAGTGTAAACCTACCGAGGGTGATACCTCCAAGTTCACCTTGACGGATACATCGAGTGGGAATCCATCGAGGGCGATTCCTCGGATTTCCCCCTTGATGACACAAACACAATGTTACCTTTACATGTTGCCTCTTTTACAGATGTTATGGGACTGAAGGGACAGGCGATACCACCCCGATGGAGGTGGACCTGAGTTCCCGACAGTCTCTCGTGAGTCGGGTTGACCTGGAGGGTACCCGCTGTTGGTGTCAAAATTGGCAGATCTCGCATAGCGGGTCCCGAACTGTGGATCTTGGATCGATGGGGAACAAGGGACGCGTGACATGATATTTACCCAGGTTCGTGCCCTCTCTAAGAGGTAATATCCTACATCCTGCTAGGTTATATTGCTTGTGTATATGGGGACTACAGAGTTGATCTACCATCAGATCAGATGAACTAAAACCTAGACTAGTAGGATGGCGATTGTTCTCTTGCCCTACGAACTAAGTCCCTATAGTTTATATAGACACGAGGGGTACTAGAGTTTACATGTATACGATTACATCAAGGGAATGCCCGATCTTCCATCTTGACTTGGAGTACACACCAAGGCACAAAAGGTCTATAGTCTGGATACAGTGTGGCCTAACAGTCTGGCCTATGAGAGATAGGCCGGCAACCCGAGGACCCTCTAGTCCAGGACACCCTCCGTAGCCCCCAAACTAGCTTTCAACGCCGGTTTCCTGTAATTCCCATGACTGCAGACTTCGGCTTGCTGGCGAGTTCCCCTTATTCTGAGTATACGGAATAATCTTTCTCCCGTTAAGTTTTGAAATGGTGCTCGACCTAATTCGGCCATGCGTCGAGCCGTATCCAGATTCTGAACTATCGATTTACTTAGCCTTGGAGGTCAACCGCTCGAATACACGCAGTACCCTCAACTGGCAACTTTTGGCGAAAGGTCGCGGCCGGTCTAAACATGAGAGCTCAATGCACGGCTCGAGGTGTCCCATTTTTTAAGGGATTTGATCAATGATTCACAATATCCCACTCGCGCGTAACACCATGAGTATATCGAGGAGTGGCGAGGCCGGTGACGCATTTATAGAACTCTTGGTATCATGACTGCTTATAAAAGAGACCAGCCATAGTTATCCCCGTACACCTTCTTCTTCCTTTTACCATAGCCTTTCCCAATCCATGGAGTTTGAGCGCTTCAATCCAACTTCCCTCACAGACCTCTCCCCGAGCTCGACAATGGCCGGATCTGGAGCGAAGGTCAAGTGGGAGGCCTCATGTGTCACCAACGACGACATCGAGGACCTGAAGCAAGTGGGCTACCTTTTGGCCGACATCGCTCATCGGTCCCTAGAGGAGGGCCAGGTCGTTCCGATGCCCCGCCCCGGCGAACGGGTTGTGTTCATTCCCCATTTTATCCGGGGACTGGGCTTCCCTCCCCACCCGTTTGTCCAGGGACTGCTTTTCTTCTATGGGATGGACTTCCATGACCTAGTGCCAAATTCATTTCTTCACATCTCGACCTTTATTACTATCTGCAAAGCCTTTCTCCAGATCTAGCCACACTTCGGCCTATGGCTGAAAGTGTTCAACGTCATGCCGAAGATCGTCGAAGCTCGGCATGTAGACTGCAGGGTGGGGGCAATGGTGTAGGTTCACCCGAGTCGTATGGCTGGAGGGCACGTTCGTAGACATCATCAAAATCTCATAGAAAGAATGGTTCTACATCATAGAGCCTCGCAACCGGATCTGGGCGACTGTTACAACATTCAGATCAAGACTCCTAGTGAGGCTGACCTCATGGATCAAGAAGGGACTTGAGTGGGGGTCCACTATAGACGTGGAGACGTTGTAGACATGCGTCTCCAATATGATGAAGGCGAGAGCCAAGCTGACCAACGTGGTCCAGGTCATACTTCATCGCCGCCTCCTTCCTTGCCAACTCCGGGCCACCCCAATGTGGTCCTGGAAGCCCGAAGACCCCTGCACCATGTATTGCTTCTTCGGCACTACCCATGAGAAGCAGTGGAGGGTGCCGTTCAAGCCACATGAAACATGACCGGCCGAGAAGGAGGACATTGGCCTCGACGCCGAGCACCCCGCTAAGGAGGTAACGAAAAATTACCCGTTTATATTTGGATCTATAATTCTACAAGGGTGAGGGAGTCTTGGATTAGGGGGTATCCGGACAGCCGAACTATATACTTCGGCCGGACTATTGGACCATGAAGATACAAGACTCAAGACTTCGTCCCGTGTCCGGATGGGACTCTCCTTTGCGTGGAAGACAAGCTTCGTGATCCGAATATTAGATCTCCTTCTTTGTAACCGACTCTATGTAAACCCTAGCCCCCTCCGGTGTCTATATAAACCGGAGGGTTTAGTCCTCAGGGGGACAATCATAATCATCATAGCCTAGCTTCTAGGGTTTAGCCTCTATGATCTCGTGGTAGATCAACTCTTGTAATACTCATATCATCAAGATCAATCAAGCAGGAAGTAGGGTTTTACCTCCATCGAGAGGGCCCGAACCTGGGTAAAACATCGTGTCATTTGCCTCCTGTTACCATTAGTGTTAGACGCACAGATCGGGACCCCCTACCCGAGATCCGCCGGTTTTGACACCGACATTGGTGCTTTCATTGAGAGTTCCTCTGTGTCGTCGCTGCAAGGCTCGATGGCTCCTTCAATCATCAACAAGAACACGGTCCAGGGTGAGACTTTTCTCCCCGGATATATCTTCGTGTTCGGCGGCTTCGCACTGCGGGCCAATTCGCCTCGCCATCTGGAGCAGATCGACTGCTACGCCCCTGGCCATCAGGTCAGGTTCGGAAACATGAACTACACGGCCGATATCTGTGGAGACTTGATCTTCGATGGATTATGGCCTATGCCAGGAGCGTCGAACAGTCACAACGCGCACGGCTTAGACCTGCTGTCGGACAATACTCAGGATATCACACCCGCCGGAGCTCCGGACCTAAATGGGGGGCAGATCGCATCGTCCGAGGATGGGTGGATGGACCCCGCCCCGGAGGCTGCACACTCATCGATGGTAGAGCTGAGCACCGGCTTCAACCCCATGGAAGCCTGTGACATCGGACCCCCGAACTCGTGTCCAGCTGTAGGTTCCAGTCCGCGCACCCCCGAGCCCGCCGAATCTGGTTGGGCTCCGGTAATGGAGTTCACCGCGGCAGATATCTTCCAGCACTCGCCCTTTGGTGACATGCTAAAGTCGTTAAAGTATCTCTCTTTGTCAAGAGACTCTTGGCCGAACTATGTCTAACTCGAGTGGGAAGCAGGCGACGAGGGAATTCATTGCCCACCCACCACCCACTTCATTGCCACGATCGATGATTTGACCGATGTGCTTGACTTCGACTCTGAAGACATCGACGGTGCGGATGACGATGTAGGAGAAGAACAGGAACCACCGCCCACGGGGCGCTGGACAACCACCTCTTCATATGATATATATATGGTGGACACTCCGAAAGAAACCAATGGAGATGAGGCAATGGAGGATAACCCCTCAAGGAAGAAAGCAAAGCATGGGCGTCATCGGCGCCGCTCCAAGCCCCGCCACAGCAATACCGGCACTGGAGACGAAAACAATCCGGATGGTGCCGAAGATGAATACAACCCCGATCAGCTTGCCTTCGAGCAGGTCGAATGGGAAAACGGGCAGGTCAGCCCAGACGAACAGGCGACGGACGGATACCCGAAGGAGGACAACTACATGCCCCCCCTCCGAAGACGAGATTAGCCTCGGCGACGACGAATTCGGCTTGCCTGAGGACCCCGTAGAGCAGGAGCGCTTCAAGCGCCGGCTTATGGCCACTGCAAGGAGCCTGAAAAGGAAGCAGCAACAGCTCCAAGCTGATCAAGATCTGCTCATAGATAGATGGACTGAAGTCCTGGCAGCTGAGGAATATGGACTCGAGCGCCACACGGCTGACCAACCACCTCGTGGCCGGGATAAAACGGCGTATCAACCCGAATACCAGCCCGCACCCCCACGCCAATACACTACGGCCCAGGGCAATAGGCAGGACCTGCGAGATATACTGGAAAACAAGGCAGGACAGCCAAGATCGATCTACGGATCACGGGGACGCGCCCCAACACGTGACGATGATCGTCACACTGGATACACTATCGACAAGTCTGGCAGGGCCGAACATAGCCAACCAGACTCATTCAAACTGCGTAGCCACATAGCCCGGCATAAAGGTGCCACACACCCCCTCTACTTCACTAACGAAGTGATGGATCATGAATTCCAAGAATGGTTTAAACCCATAAACATCGAATCATACGATGGCACAACAAACCCCGCAGTATGGATGGAAGATTTCCTTCTCCACATTCACATGGCCCGCGGTGACGATCTACATGCCATCAAGTATCTTCCCCTTAAACTAAAAGGACCGGCCCGACACTGGCTAAATAGCCTACCGGCAAACTCCATCGGCAGTTGGGAAAACTTGGAGGACGCGTTCCTCGACAACTTCCAGGGCACGTACGTGCGACCACATGATGCTGATGACTTGAGTCACATTACCCAACAGCCCGGAGAGTCAGCCAGGAAATTCTGGACTCGGTTCCTAACTAAAAACAACCAAATTGTCGACTGTCCGGATGCAGAAGCCCTGGCGGCCTTTAAGCATAATATCCGCGACGAGTGGCTCGCCCAACACCTCGGCCAGGAAAAACCGAAGTCCATGGCGGCCCTCACGACACACATGACCCGCTTTTGTGCGGGCGAGGACAGCTGGTTGGCTTGCAGTAGCACCACGCCAATAAACTCCGGCAATTCAGATGTCTGCGACAATAACGGCAAGCCACGGCGAAATGAACATAAGGGTGAGAACAATGGCGACAAAACTTGAGACACGACAGTCAATGCCGGATTCAGTGGCTCAAAATCCGGTCAGCAGAAAAAGCCGTTCAAAAGAAACAATCAGGGATTGTCCAATCTGGACCGCATACTTGATCTCTTGTGCCAAATTCACGGCACCCCGGATAAGCCAGCAAATCACACTAACAGAGACTGATGGGTGTTCAAACAGGCCGGTAAAATAAATGCCGAGAACAAGGACAAGGGGCTGCACATCGACGGTGACGAGGAGCCCCGGCGTCCAACACGGGGGGGGGGGGGACAGAAGAAATTTCCTCCCCGGGTAAAGACGTGCAATATGATCTACGCCACCTACATTCCCAAGCGGGAACGAAAGTGAGCACTAAGGGACGTCTATGCGATGGAGCCGGTCGCCCCAAAGTTTAACCCATGGTCAGCCTGTCCGATCACTTTTGATCGTAGGGATCACCCCACCAGCATCCATCACGGCGGTTCAGCCGCATTGGTCCTAGACCCAATCATTGACGGATTCCACCTCAAGCGAGTCCTTATAGACAGCGGCAGCAACCTGAACCTGCTTTATCAGGACACAATGCGCAAAATGGGCATCGACCCTTCAAGGATCAAGCCCACCAAAACCACCTTCAAAGCTGTAATTCCAGGAGTAGAGGCCCGTTGCACGGGCTCCATAACACTTGAAGTGGTCTTCGGATCTCCGGATAACTTCCGAAGCGAGGAGTTAATCTTCGACATCGTCCCTTTCCGTAGTGGTTATCATGCACTACTCGGACAAACTACATTCGCTCGATTCAATGCGGTACCACACTATGCATACCTCAAGCTCAAGATGCCAGGACCTCGCGGGGTCATAACAGTCAACGGAAATACGGACCGCTCTCTCCGTACAGAAGAGCATACTGCAGCCCTCGCGGCAGAAGTACAAAGCAACCTTCTCCGGCAAACCACCAATCCGGCGACAACAACCCCGAACACCGTCAAGCGAGTCTGGAGTACTCCGCAACAGGATCGCCAGGCACGCCAAGAGTGCGACTAGCAGTCCGGCCTCCGCCCCAGCCTCATTCAGGTAGCATTCATGCCGTGCGTACACAATTACGCACTCAAAATACCATGGGCATAGGAGGAGGCGCAATAGTGACGCGGTCAACAATGCAGTTCAGCCGCAACATACTTTAATACCCCATTTACCTTTCAGGACCCTGCGTTCGGGCAACCTCTTCAGAGAGCCGGATCATCGGACTTATCACAGGAGGGAAAATCAAGGAGGCAAAAGGCTTTGCGCACAAAAGGAATACCCAGGTGGTATCTGTTAATGATGTTTATACCTGTTTTATATACCTACATGCGGCTCGCCCTTGGATAGGACATGTCAAATAGTCCTCTTTACTTCTGCTCAACGCAATAATTGTAAAGATACGCTTGGACGTATTATTCGTAAATGGGAGATAATATATAGCGCCAGCTTATTATTCTTATCTTCACATTTTTCCTAAAAATGTTTATTTAATATTGAATTCGTACACTTTGGTACGATCAGTTTGCCAGGGGCTTCTCATGGCGCCCCTTAATACGGCAAGATAAGTCCGAACACTTTCGTCAGTGCGGCACCCCGAACTTATAGCATTATATGCATCAGCTTCGAATCATGTCTTGGGTCAATAGTTGGGATTTGCCCGGCTCCCTTGTTTTGGTACCTTACGTTTCGTTATATCGGCTAAGGTAGCACAGGGAGAACTACTGCGATTGTCTCCCGGTTCTTCCGGACGAGCACCTCAGTAGAGAAAGCCGAAAACTGACTGTCATGATGCGGCGAGAGCTGGTCGCTGTTTGAGAGGTCTTAAAATCCTTCAAGATTTTTTTTCCGCTTTAGGCGAGGAATCGGCCTCGTCCGATTTAGGTGTATATAGTGCCCCAATTCGGCTTTCCGAATTCTAGGGGCTTCGCCGAAATTTAAAATTGTAGACTTCTATGGCTAAGTGAGAGTTATAGCCGCATAGTCCGATTGCCTTGTTCGCTGCGCCAAACACCTCCTTCAGGGACCAAAAATTGGATAAAGAGTGTTTGGGTTTTCCACAAACACCCTAGTACTAGTTACATGGGGGTGGAAGCCGATGACTGGCCTACTTTCAGAATTTTATAAATAGTCGCACAGAAGGTAATATTTTAAATCAATAAAGCGCTACATAGCACAAAGAAATTCGTTTTCATATTACAAAAACGACTGGAGTACATTCACTCAAAGATGGTGTCCTTGGTACATTCATCGGCCACTAGGCGAGCGCCTTTCATAACGCCATCATAATATTTCTCAGAATAGCAATGCGCCTTGCCCTCCGGCGGTCCATCCTTCACCAGCTTCTCTGCATCCAGCTTGGCCCAATGCATCTTCGCACGGCAAAGGCCCGGTAGGCACCCTCAATGCAAATGGATCGCTTGATAACTTCGAGCCGCGGACATGCATTTACCATCCGCTTTATAAGGCCGAAGTAGCTGGCAGGAAGGGGCTCACCAGGCCACATCCATACTATGAAGTCCTTCATGGCAGCTTCGGCCGCCCTGTGGAGTTCAACCAATTGCTTCAATTGGTCACTCAGAGGCATCGGGTGTTCGGCTCCAGCATACTGGGACCAGAACAGCTTCTCCGTCGAACTTCCCTCTTCGGCACAGTAGTACTCTGTGGCATCCGATACGCTGCATGGCAGATCTGCGAATGCCCCTGGCGAGCTCCGAATTCGGGTAAGTAAAAGAAATGTCTCCTCCACATGCTTGCTTTGCATAATGAATGCCTTACCTGCCGCTATCTTCTTGGCCGCCTGGATTTCCTGCTGGGCCTTTTGGGCTTCGTCCTTGGCGTCTTTCATGCTCAAGGGCCTTCGCGAGCTCAGACTCTTTCGTCTTGAAGTCACGCTCCAAGGACTCGAACTTCTTGCCGAGCTCCTGTAGCTCTTGTTGCACCTCGCCCACCCTAGCATCTTGCTTCTCACGCTCAATGCGCTCTGCGGCCGCCTTGTCTTCGGCCTCAGATAGCGCTTTCTTCAGGGCCGCCACTTCGGCCATGGCCCCTATTACAAAATCATGACGCTTTTTGTTAGCATCACCAATTTTTCTTCTCTATATGATATGTGAACGGGGTATCACTCACCTTTGTTCTCTTAGAGCCGCCTCTTTGTGAGGTTGAGCTCCTCTTCGGCCTGCTCAAGGTCCCATTTGAGTCCGATGACCTCGGCCGTGCGGGCAGCAGCAGCAAGCAGCACGGCCTGCCTATTCACATAGACACCTATTGTTAGACTCCTGCGATTTAGAATTGACCCTTTGTTTGGCTTTTCGTTCCGAACACCATATAGAGTATCAAGGGCTACTCTCTATCGGGTGATAATATTACACACTTTTGATTACTTACCTCAAAGCCTGTCAGGAGGCTGGTGCAGGCTTCGGTCAATTCGCTTTTGGCGGACCAAACCTTCTCAATCACCTCACTCATAAGAGTACGGTGCTCTTCATCCATGGAAGTGCCGCGAAGCACTTCCAGCAGACCATCGGACGCCTCTGGCGTAACAGAAGTCATCAGCACGGCCGGCTTGCCCTCCTTAGTGAGGGGTTGCCTACCCAAATCCGAAACCTTTGGAGGTTCCGATACAGTGTCCGGCTGGGAGCCCGACTTGCTGCGGCTCTGATCTGCACAATCTGCGGGGATCTTACTCCCCTTGTGCCCGTCGTCTGGAATTCCACCTTGGGACGTCTCCAAATCTACCTCCCCCTGCTCTGATACCCTTTGGGGCCACACCTTCGTGTCATCGGCAGGATGAGGGGAGGTGGCCGTCGGGAGCGAATTCATCGCCAAATCGCTCAAAGACCCATCCAAAGAGGATACCTCGGGATGGGCCCTGGCCGGACTACACATATGTGTCCGGCATTATAACAAACTATGAAGCTAAGTCGCACTAAAGTACAATAGAGTGCGGATACTTACGATCTTACTAGGGGCTTGCCCCTGGGCAGCCACTCCTCCTCGCTATAGGCGGCCATGGTGGAGTGATCCGGAAGGGGCGCCTTTCCCTTCTTGGGCGTCCTAGCCTCCCCCTGCGGGGCGGCTTTCCTTTTCTTCTCCTTGCCAGTGTGGGGAGGCGGAATTTCCTCGTGTTTCCCCCCGTTTCTGCGGGAGGAATCTGCCTCGTTGTCCTTGGATGATGAGTCTATGACGGCCTTGCGTCGGGGACCCTTCCTGGTCCCCTGGGCCGCCCTCTTAGGCCCTTCGGCCTCCCCGGATTGGGTGTCCCTTTCCTTTTCCTCCTCCCCTTCGTCGGAGGAGCGTGCCTCATCGTCTTCGGACGAGGCTTCCGGTACGACCTTACGCCGGAGACCCTTCCTGGTCCTCGGGGTGTTCTTTTCGGCCTTCTTTTCCGGCACCTTGTAAGGCGCTGGGACTAGCATCTTCGTCAGGAGAGCGGATGCTGGACCTTCTGGCAGTGGAGCCAGACAGTCGATCCGCTCCGCCGTCACCACGTAATCCTGATTAAATACACACGATGACTTGAAATCCTCCCATGATCATGCTGAGAAAGATACATCTGGTGGTGGTCATAAAACTCACCGGATGGGGGAGCCATGTGGCGTGGAGTCCGCGGTCCTCGGATGTGGGAGGAGGTATTTCAGAGGCCTTGAATAACACCTTCCATGCGTCCTTGTGCATCGTGCCGTAAAGCTCTTGAAGTGTCTGGTGTTTGCTGGATCGAACTCCCACATATTGAATGCCCGTCTTTGGCACGGAAGGATTCGGCGGAAGAGCATGACCTGGACCACATTGACAAGCTTGATCTTCTTGTCCATCATATTTTTTATGCAGTTCTGAAGTCCTGTCGGCTCAGCAGGTTCGCCCCAGGCCAAGCCCTTCTTTTCCCAGGAAGTGAGCCGTATGGGAATTCCGGATCGGAATTCGGGGGCCGCTGCCTAGTTGGCGTCGCGTGGCTCGGTGATGTAGAACCACCCCGATTGCCACCCTTTCACGGTCTCCGCGAAAGAACCATCAAGCCACCGCTCACGATCTTCGGTTTCACATAGAAGATTTGTAGCCACAAGCCGAAGTGGGGCTTGATGCGGAGGAAAGCCTCGCACACGACGATAAACGCCGAGATGTTGAGGACGAAGTTTGGGGCTAGATCATGGAAGTCCAGCCCATAGTGAAACATGAGCCCGCGGACAAAGGGATGAAGTGGAAATTCCAGTCCACAGACAAAGTGGGCGAGGAACACGACCCTCTCGTGGGGTCGTGGAGTCGGAATGATCTGCCGCCCGGAGCTTCATAATATGCTCCTCCTTGACAGTGGAGGCCACCCACTTGCCTCCTGCTCCGGACATGTTTGACTGTGCGGAGAACGTGTGAACTAGGGCGCTGGAGCTCGAGGGTGTGAGAATGGATAAGCGGAAGAGGAAGAAGGCTTGGGTAAAAATGGGGAATCCTTATCCCTTTATAGAGGCAATGCGCCTCCCCACTTGCCCATTGAAAATCGCTTATTTCCCAAGCGCCATGATTGATGGCGCAGTTGGGTTACCCGTACCCGTATTAACGAGAATCTCATGATAAGGGGACATGATCTCTGCTTCGACAAGATGTGCCGTGGAAACCGCTTCGATATGTGCGGTAGCTGGCCGTGGAAAGACGATTCAATAATGACTCGGCCATTTTGTCGTGTCACTTTACCTTAAGTTGTCAGCAGATTATATTTGTGGAATATCGTTCTCTCTACGGTGGTATGTGAAAGTCGTCTTGTAGAGCCGGACACGATTTAAGTGTTCGGGGTTTACTTTGGAGTATTCGGAGATGGAACCCGCCTTGCAATGCAGAAGATGAACTGCGCACCGGACTCATCTTCATTGAAGCCTGGTTCAGGGGCTACTGAGGGAGTCCTGGATTAGGGGGTATCCGGACAGCCGGACTACATACTTCGGCCGGACTGTTGGACCATGAAGATACAAGACTCAAGACTTCGTCCTGTGTCCGGATGGGACTCTCCATTGCGTGGAAGACAAGCATGGCGATCCGAATATTAGATCTCCTTCTTTGTAACCGACTCTGTGTAAACCCTAGCCCCTCCGGTGTCTATATAAACTAGAGGGTTTAGTCCTCAGGGGGACAATCATAATCATCATAGGCTAGATTCTAGGGCTTAGCCTCTACGATCTCGTGGTAGATCAACTCTTGTAATACTCATATCATCAAGATCAATCAAGCAGGAAGTAGGGTTTTACCTCCATCGAGAGGGCCCGAACCTGGGTAAAATATCGTGTCCCTTGCCTCTTGTTACCATTAGCCTTAGACGCACAGATCGGGACCCCCTACCTGAGATTAGCCTTAGACAAACTAGACGAGGATCAAAGCTCAAATTAAGGATAAACTTGTAGAAAAGGGGTCCGTCAATAGATGTCCTAATTAACATAGCTGGCTTGACCTAGATTGCAGCCGAGTAGTCTTCATGCATGTGCCCCCAATGACTAGCCCAACTCAGTTGTCGCTATGTAACCCTCGCAGTGATCCGAAGCACATGACACCTAATTTTGTGAGATGACAAGAAACCTTTTTTAGATTTCTCACCAGAACTACAGTCTTGTACAACATAGCCTGCACGATATGTAGACGATAGCCAATCCAGGCGTGTCTGCTGTAGTCTGGTCACATGCATGGACGAACTGATCTTCCGTGCCTTGCAGGGATCGTCCAGGCACCAACGTATGTACTCCCTCCGTTCCCAAATATTTGTCTTTCTAGAAATTTCAACAAGTGACTACATACGAAGCAAAATGAGTGAATCTACACTCTAAAATATGTCTACATACATCTATATGTTGTGCCATTTGAAATGCCTAGAAAGACAAATATTTTGGAATGGAGGGAGTACAACACTTCTCTAGTACTATCGCTCATCTCTCTCGTCTATTAACTCACCCGACTTGCGGGGCTGGGGAGTGTGCCTATGGTCGGTTCTCAATTGCGGTCCCACATGTGTCTGCAAAAGCAATATGACGTGCATTCCATTCGGAGAGCGGCGTGCCAGACCGACCGACCGTCGGGGGTGCGACGCGAACACGATGGGCATGCTGTATACTCCGTATATGTGTGCCGCCGTTTTCTTGAGGCTTTGCTCCATGGCGCAATCCATGGATGCAAAATTAGTATATATTATACTATTTAAAGTCGAGGGCGGGGCTTTTCCTAAATGGTAGGCGGGGCAGTTCCGCCTAGTCGGTTCGACAGAGACGCGAGAAAATGAGGGAGAAGGCTGCTACAAACGTAGGACTATGTGATTTGACAGCGAGTTACTGTTGGATAGGTGGGGCCCCGTGATTTGACTTTCCATTATCATTTTAACTGCGACGCTACGACCGACGTGAGTCTCCCAATTCCTGACTACCTCCATATAGGTGCCTCTCCCAATGCTCCACCATGTAGAGGCTGGCTCTTGCATGAGAGCCCACTCCTCCACTTTTTCCTTGCCTCTTTCCTCCACATATGCAAAAATGCCATGTAATGCGGGCTTATAGCCCACTATTGTACTTACTTGCTCCTACAGGTGCTAAGCTGGCCACATAGGCATAAAGTCTGATATGGCAAGTTAATTAAGAAGAGAGAGACTAGTTAGGTGACGCAAGGAAGAAACAGTGATAAGCGCGTGTACCTAGGTGAAAAGACAATTTTGAGTCTATAGCTAATTAAATGAAGAAAACTTAGCAACAAAAAACTAAGCACCTATGCACTGGGGACCTTATTGCTAAGCCATTTAATGCCCTTAACACCTCATCTAAGCACCATTTCATTGGAAGTAGGGTTTTACCTCCATCGAGAGGGCCCGAACCTGGGTAAAACATCGTGTCCCTTGCCTCCTGTTACCATTAGCCTTAGACGCACAGATCGGGACCCCTACCCGAGATCCGCCGGTTTTGACACCGACAAGGGGCCCTTATCTCCTTCTTCTCATTTCCGCATGGTTGGCTTATGATGTCTAGGCTAATCTCTAGCCCGGCCCCTCTGCCTGAGGACCCTAGGTTAGCTCAACTGGCGGAGCTGTTGACCATGGAACCATATACAACACCCGACAAGGAGAAAAAGAAGAAGAAGAAGAAGAGGGAAACGAGGGAAGCCCAAGAGGGCCTTTCGCCCAAGAGCCCCTCCGGAGGCAAAGTACGGGGACACCCAATCCCTTTCTACCCACGAGGGGGAACAGGGAGAGGAATAGGAGGAGGAGGAGAATGACTCCTCCCGCACAAGGAAGAGAGTATCGTCGGTTGAAGCTGAAGAAGAGCACCCTTTCCCAGCTCCTAAGAAGAGGAGCCTGGGCAAATTGGTTCTGCTAGATGATAGTTCGGACTACAATGTGTAGTCCGCAGCGTCCGAGAGGGTCCGAGAGAGGATTCCAGTGTTAAGCCTCGTGATGAAAGGTGAGTATCCGAAGACTGTCCGGGTGCCGACTTTACAAGCCCATTACTAACAGCGTGTGTGCTCCAGCTGATCTGGCGGAGAGCGGAGGTGCATCGGATGCTACACCCTCTCCGGTCATTAGAGAGACCGGGGAGGTGCTCTCCCAAAGGACCCCACCCATGCTGAACATGGGGGGCGATGGCGACATCGACATGGCCAAGGCTAACGCTCCAGTCGCTGATCCGTCTCCAACGTATCTATAATTTTTTATTGTTCCATGCTATTATATTATCGGTTTTGGATGTTTTATATGCATTAATATGCTATTTTATATTATTTTTGGAACTAACCTATTAACCTAGAGGCAAGTGCCAGTTTCTGTTTTTTCTTTGTTTTAGAGTTTTACAGAAAAGGAATACCAAACGGAGTCCAAACGAGCTGAAACTTTACGATGATTTTTTTGGACCAGAAGAAGCCCACGGAGTATCGGAGATGGACCAGAGGAGTACCGAGGCATCCATAAGGGTGGACGGTGCGCTCCCCTGCTTTGTTGTTGCCCCGTGGACCCTCCTGACATGAAACCAACGCCAAAAATTCCTATAAGTAGAGAAATCTCCAGAAAGAAACCTAGATCGGGAGTTCCGCCATCGCAAGCCTCTGTAGCTACTCTTAAACAAATCTATATGTTTTGCGTGGTAAATTGCGATGAGAATGCTTATATTGCCAACTATAGAAAGATGGGAAAACCAATAGAATACAAAAGAAATACTTCATTGTCACCTCAAGTATCTGTGGGCATGATTATACGGTATGCATCACACAATCTCAGATTCATCCAACCAACACAAAGTACTTCAAAGAGTGCCCCAAAGTTTCTATCGGATAGTCAAGAACGTGTGCCAACCCCTATGCATAGGTTCCCAATGTCACGAAACCCGCAAGTTGATCATCAAAACATACATCAGGTGGCACATGGTATCCCATTGTCACCACAGATAATCATGGCAAGACATACATCAAGTGTTCTCATAAAAGACTCAATCCGATAAGATAACTTCAAAGGGGAAACTCAATTCATCACAAGAGAGTAGAGGGGGAGAAACATCATAAGATCCAACTACAATAGAAAAGCTCGGGATACATCAAGATCGTGCCATAGAGGGAACACGAGAGAGAGAGAGATCGAACACATAGCTACTAGTACATACCCTCAGCCCCGAGGGTGAACTACTCCCTCCTCATCATGGATAGCACCGGGATGGCCACTGGTGATGGGTTCCCCCTCCGGCAGGGCGACGGAACTGGATCCCGAGAGGTTTTTGGTGGCTACAGAGGCTTGCGGCGGCGGAACTCCCGATCTATGTTCTGTTCTGGAAGTTTTAGGATACGTAGGTATATATGGGTGCAGGGGGTGGGCGCGCGCCCCACCCTCGTGGACACCTCCCTCATTCCCTGCCGTGCACTCCAAGTCCATCGGGTGGCTTTCGTTCCAAAAATAACTTCTCCAGTTGATTTCGTTCCGTTTTGACTCCGTCTTATATTCCTTTTCCTCGAAACACTGAAATAGGCATAAAACAACAAATCTGGGCTGGGCCTCCAGTTAATAGGTTAGTCCCAAAAATAATATAAAAGTGGATAATAAAGCCCAGTATTTCCCAAAACAGTAGATAATATAGCATGGAGCAATCAAAAATTATAGATACGTTGGAGACGTATCAACGACCGCGTGAACGTTGCACCTTCTCACCTTTCCTAGCGGAGAGGATCCGGCTGGATCTATGACCAGCGGTGAGCAGAGAGAGAGAGAGAGAGTGGCCACCACTGTTGTGTTTAGATCTGGGGAGGACGAGACAGTGTGAAGAGAGCAACACTAGCAAGAAAGCGCGGAGGCCCCTGCTTATATAGTGGAGTACTAGTTTTCTTTTGTCTACCGGAGCCGGCTTGACCTCGTCAATGACTGTCGAGAAGTCTTCATGCATGTGCCCTGGAGGTGCAGTTGTCGTCATTTTGATCTGAAGCACTGGATTATAACATATAGCATGAAAAAATGCCACATGACAAGAAATCATAGCCTCACAGCCGAAAGGAGACAAGATGAATCCTGACGGACAAACTAAACGAGGATCAAAGCTCAAATTAAGGATAAACTCTAAGAAAAGGGGTCCGTAGATAGATGTTCTAATTAACATAGACGGCTTGACCTAGATGGTAGCCGAGTAGTCTTCGTGCATGTGCCCCCAATGACTACCCCAACTCAGTTGTCGCTATTTAACCCTCACAGTGATCCGAAGCACATGACACCTAATTTTGTGAGATGACAAGAAACCTTTTTTTAGATTTCTCACCAGAACTACAGCCCTGTACAACACAGCCTGCACGATATGTAGATGATAGCCAATCCAGGCGTGTCTGCTGTAGTCTGGTCACATGCATGGACGAACTGATCTTCCGTGTCTTGCAAGGATCGTCCACGCACCAATGTATGTACTCCCTCGATTCCCAAATATTTGTCTTTCTAGAAATTTCAACAAGTGACTACATATGAAGCAAAATGAGTGAATCTACACTCTAAAATATGTCTACATACATCTATATGTTGTGTCCATTGAAAGACAAATATTTTGGAATGGAGGGAGTACAACACTTCTCTAGTACTATCGCTCATCTCTCTCTTCTATTAACTCACCCGACTTGCGGGGCCGGGGAGTGTGCCTATGGTAGGTTCTCAATTGCGTTCCCACATGTGTGTGCAAAAGCAATATGACGCGCATTCCATTCAGAGAGCAGCGTGCCAGACCGACCGACCGTCAGGGGTGCGACACGAACACGAAGGGCATGTTGTATACTCCGTACATGTGTGCCGCCGTTTTCTTGAGGCTTTGCTCCATGGCGCAATCCATGGATGCAAAATTAGTATATACTGTACTATTTAAAAGTCGAGGGCAGGGCTTTTCCTAAACGGTAGGCGGGGCAGTTTCGCCTAGTCGGTTCAACAGAGATGCGAGAAGATGAGGGAGTAGGCTACTGCAAACGTAGTATTGTGTGATTTGACAGCGAGTTACTGCTGGACAGGTGGGGCCCCATGATTTGACTTTCCATTATCATTTTAACTGCGACGCTACGACCGATGTGAGTCTCCCGATTTCTGACTACCTCCATACAGGTGCCTCTCCCAATGCTCCACCATATAGAGGCTGGCTCTTGCATGAGAGCCCACTCCTCCACTTTTTCCTTGCCTCTTTCTTCCACATATGCAAAAATGCCATGTAAAGCAGGCTTATAGCCCACTATTGTACTTACTTGCTCCTACAGGTGCTAAGCTTGCCACATAGGCATAAAGTCTGATATGGCAAGTTAATTAAGAAGAGAGAGACTAGTTTGGTGACCCAAGGAAGAAACGGTGCTAAGCGCGTGTACCTAGGTGAAAAGACAATTTTGAGTCTATAGCTAATTAAATGAAGAAAACTTAGCAACAAAAAACTAAGCACCTATGCACTGGGGACCTTATTGCTAAGCCATTTAATACCATTAGCACCTCATCTAAGCACCATTTCATTGGAAGTAGGGTTTTACATCCATCGAGAGGGCCCGAACCTGGGTAAAACATCATGTCCCTTGCCTCCTGTTACCATTAGCCTTAGACGCATAGATCGGGACCCCCTACCCAAGATCCGCCGGTTTTGACACCGACAAAGGGCCCTTATCTCCTTCTTCTCATTTCCGCATGGCTGGATTAAGAAGTCTATGCTAATCTCTAGCCCGGCCCCTCTGCCTGAAGACCCTAGGTCAGCTCAACTGGCGGAGCTGTTGACCATGGCATCGTATACGACACCCGACAAGGAGAAAAAGAAGAAGAAGAAGAGGGAAACGAGGGAAGCCCGAGAGGGCCTTTCGCCCAAGAACCCCTCCGAACAAAAAGTACGGGGACACCCAATCCCTTTCCACCCACGAGGAGGAACAGCGAGAGGAAGAGGAGGAGGAGGAGAATGACTCCTCCCGCACTAGGAAGAGAGTAGCGTTGGCTGAAGCTGAAGAAGAGCACCCTTCCCCAGCTCCTAAGAAGAGGAGCCTCGGCAAATTGGTTCTGCTAGATGATAGTTCGGACTCCGATGAGTAGACCGCAGCCTCCGAGAGGGTCCCAGAGGATTCCCAGTGTTAAGCCTTGTGATGAAAGGTGAGTATCCGAAGACTGTCCGGGTGCCGGCTTTACAAGCTCTTTACTAACTGCGTGTGTGCTCCTGTGTTGCAGCCCGCCACGCAACTTCCCCATCGACCAGATCTCGGAGGGTACTTCTCCGCCAGCTGATCAGGCGGAGAGCGGAGGTGCATCGGATGCTGCACCCTCTCCGGTCATTAGAGAGACCGGGGAGGTGCTGTCCCAAAGGACCCCACCCGTGCTGAACACGAGGGGCGACGGCGACATCGACATGGCCGAGGCTAACGCTTCGGTCGCTGATCCGTCTCCAGTGTATCTATAATTTTTTATTGTTCCATGCTAATATATTATCAGTTTTGGATGTTCTATATGCATTAATATGCTATTTTATATTATTTTTGGGACTAACCTATTAACCAAGAGCCCAGTGCCAGTTTCTGTTTTTCTTTGTTTTAGAGTTTTACAGAAAAGGAATACCAAACGGAGTCCAAACGAGCTGAAACTTTACGATGATATTTTTTTGGACCAGAAGAAGCCCATGGAGTATCGGAGATGGACCAGAGGAGTCTCGAGGCATCCATAAGGGTGGACGACGCACTCCCCTCCTTTGCTGCTGCCCCGTGGACCCGCCTGACGTGAAACCAATGCCAAAAATTCCTATAAGTAGAGAAACCTCCAGAAAGAAACCTAGATCGGGAGTTCCACCGTCGCAAGCCTCTGTAGATACTCTTAAACAAATCTATATGTTTTGCATGGTAACTTACAATGAGAATGCTTATATTGCCAACTATAGAAGATGGTAAAACCAATAGAATGTAAAAGAAATACTAATGAAAGGGTAAAGCTCTCCAGTTTCCCTCCTATTGTCTCTCGTGATGAAACATGTTACGATAATATGAGCTTCCTATTCAACCAATCTCATCAATAAGGAGCACCAAAAAGTTGATTAAACCCACACATGATGTGGATAGGAAAAAAGAAAAGATGAAGAAGCAAAGGTGAAAAGGTATCCCTTCCAAATGAATGTTGCTCCTATTATTGTTATGCCTCATGAGAGTGAATCAAAAATAAGTATGGAAGATGATATACTTGATGATGATATTGATTCTTTGTCTTATGGTACGATGTCCGAAGAAACTATTGAGGATGATTTTGTTATGCCTATTACTCATGATTGGGAGAGTAATGATACTTGTAATAATATTGAGAATTTTTTGGCACCAACTTAGAAAATTTTGGTGGTAAGAATTGCTATACTATCGGTGTTATTCATGCTATTAATGGTGAGAGTGATTATGCTTATGATATGCAAAGCCACAAGCTTGGGGATGCTATGTTTGATGATGACATGTTTGAGAATTTATTTGCTACAATTAATGTTTGTCCCAAGCTTGGGGATGCTCTGTTTAATGAGGATGATATCTTTTGTCCCCCAAGTTTTGATGTGCAAATTTATTATGATGATAGCATGCCTCCTATTTATGATGATTGATATTTATGAAATTGGGTTTGGAAGAATGTCAACTTTAGATAATAATTATCCCACTATTTTGGAGGGTGTTGAATCTTATTATAATGAAAAAGTGGATTTGGAGAGGTCATGACTTTACTTAATAACGATTTCACTATCTTGGAAGAGGTTTCAATCGGTTATGATGAGAACGAAGTTGCTACTTATGATGATTATTGTGATGACACTTATGTTATAAAGAGTAGTGATGATATTTACAAAACTTGTCATGATTATGATTACCCTTTTTCGGAACATTACTCTTTTAATGTGGAAACAATTTATAGTATTCGAGTTTCTTATGATACTCCCACTATTCCGAATGAGAAGAATTTTGCTTATGTGGAGAGTAGTAAAATTTATACGCTTGTGCATCATGAAAATAATGCTTTATGTGCTGGTTATATTGTCGAATTCATTCATGATGCTACTGAAAGTTATTATGAGAGAGGAACATATGCTTCTACATATTGCAATAATATCAAGTTTCCTCTCTATGTGTTGAAAGTTTTGAAGTCATGCTTGTTTTGCATTCCTATGCTAGTTGATTCTTGTTCCCATAAATTGTTTGCTCACAAAATCCCTATTCATAGGAAGTGGGTTAGTCTTAAATGTGCTAGTCATATTATTCATGATGCTCCCATTATGTTTCAATTCTTATCTTCTATGTGAGCATCATTGACATCATCATGCCTAGCTAGAAATGCATTAAAGAAAAACGCTCGTTGGGAGACAACTCAATATATACCCCTACCGTTTTGTGTGTGTGTGTGTTCTCATGATTATTATACTGTAGTAATCATGTTATAGCTTTTGTTTCAATAAAGTGCCTAGTAAGACCTTTGGGATGGTCTATGGTGATAGTTAATTTGATCTTGCTCAAAAACAGAAACTTTTGCTCTCAGTCCAGGAATTTTGAAAATCCAATGGAACTTGATTTAGATCTAATTTTTTTAGAAAAGATTGATATAAAAATTGCCTAGATTATCCTAGTTTTTCAGAATTTTTGGAGTTACAGAAGTATAGGAAGTTTCCAGATTACTACAGACTATTCTGTTTTTGACAGATTCTGTTTTCATTGTGTTGTTTGCTTATTTTGATGAATCTATGGGTAGTATCAGAGGATATGAACCATGGAGAAGTTGGAATACAGTAGATATAACACCAATATGAATTTAGAATGAGTTCACAACAGTACCTAAGTGGTGATTTGCTTTATTATACTAACAGATCTCATGAGTTTTCTGTTGAGTTTTGTGTTGTGAAGTTTTCAAGTTTTAGGTAAAGATTTGATGGACTATGGAATAAGGAGTGGCAAGATCCTAACCTTAGGGATGCCCAAGGAACCCCTAGGTAATATTCAAGGACAACCAAGCATCTAAGCTTGGGGATGTCCCAGATGGCATCCCCTCTTTCGTCTTCAATCCATCAGTAACTTACTTGAGGCTATATTTTTATTCACCACATGATATGTGTTTTTATTGGAGCGTCTTGTATGATATGAATATTTGCTTTTTAGTTTGACACAATCATCCTTGCTGAACACACCTTTTGAGAGGGACACACATTAATCGTTAATTTATTAGAATACCCTATGTTTTTCACTTATATCTTTTCAGAGCACGACAGTGGTTTTATTTTGAAGAAATTGATGAACTCTCATACTTCACTTATATTATTTTGAGAGTCTTAAACAGCATGGTAATTTGCTTTGGTTATGAATTTAGTCCTAATATGATGGGCATCCAAGAGGGATATAATAAAAACTTTCATATAAAGTGCGTTGAATACTATGTGAAGTTTGATTCCTTATGATTGGTTTGAGATATAAAGATGGTGATATTAGAGCCATGCTAGTGAGTAATTATGGATTGGTAGAAATACTTGTGTTGAAGTTTGTGATTCCCTTAGCATTCACGTATGGTGAACCGTTATGTAATGAAGTCAGAGCATGATTTATTTATTGACTGTCTTCCTTATGGGTGGCGGTCGAGGACGAGTGATGATCTTTTCCTACCAATCTATCCCCCTAGGAGCATGTGTGTAGTACTTTATTTCGATAGCTAATAGACTTCTGCAATAAGTATATGAGTTCTTTATGACTAATGTTGAGTCCATGGATTATACGCACTCTCACCCTTCCACCATTGCTAGCCTCTCTAGTACCGTGCAACTTTCGCCGGTGCATTACACCCACCATATACCTTCCTCAAAAGAGCCACCATATCTACCTATTATGGCAATCCCATAGCCATTTCGAGATATATTGCCATGCAACTTCCACCGTTCCGTTTATGACACGCTTCATCATCACTACTGCAGGATGCTACTAACGCGACACTACGATCAGAGACCCTTTGTTGAAACTGTGTGCGATGCAATAATAGCAAACGGTGGTGTAAAAAACCCGTCAAAAAAGGTGCAAAATGTTTGTGGTGGAGGATGCGTCAAACACGGTTCAGATTTTAGTTGCGTGTGCAATGCAGGGCATACGGTTCAGTTCAATTAACTGTCTGTGATGAGGAGGAACAAAAGAAACGGGCAGCCAGATGAAGGTGTGTGCGATATACAGCATACAGTTCACTCGGATGAACTGTTTGTGATTAGGCAACACAAAAGAAACGGCCAGCCAGATCAAGGTGTGTGCGAAATATGGCATGCGGTTCACTCGGATGAACTGTTTGCGTTGAGACAAGAGAACAGAAATGGTTCAATATATCAAGATGTGTTTGATACATGGCAAACATGTCTGTAATCAGAAAGGTGTGTGAAGACTAATAATAACACAGACGATTGCTTCTAATAAGACGTATGTCATATGCTCTGTCTACACAACATCTATTGGCCATTGGGGGACGGGCGGACATCCAGGTATGCCATAACGATATGAAGAGGCATCCTATACCAGCAACGACAAGCTGTTCCACCAGTAGCTCATGTAAGAGAATTCTCAAGTTAACTGCGCTCAAGCTAGAGCATCCATGAGATGGGTGACTAGATGGAAAGTTGTATTGATGTTAAATTAACTGATAGGATGGGTCATATTTGTCAAATTAAATGACTGATATGACCCATCCCATGAGTTCATTTAACCTCTAGGTCCTTGCTTTTTATTTTTTATTTTTTAAGACATGTTAAAGAAGGTCTACCGCATTACTTTTTGACAATGTGCGATACGTGAAATACAGTTGATCCATCCGACCTGTTTGTGATGGAATAAGCTGTGTATGTTGTGGGCAAATGCTTGCTAGTATTCAACCATTTGCGATTGATGAATTCATCACCGACGGGTTCCCTAGTGTGGTCCGTGTTCATCTGATCATCATCTACTTCTTGTGCTAGCTCGATGTTCCCTCTATGCTAAGTTTCCATTAATTGATGGCGTTTTATGAACACGCCACAGTTTCCCGCCATTTCCTCACTTGTTTCCCACCACCCAGCAATATTGTGCATAAACCTAGGTGACGTGCGACGCACGGAGGCAGCAAGCGCAAACTGTAGCACATCCACCTTTTCCAAGCATGCCAACCCACCAAAGCGCCACCTCTGCCATCAACCTCGTCGACGGGTTACACGAGTAGGCGCCACAGCGCATCGAGGACGAGGCGTGCTACCTCTTGAGCACTGCGTTGGATTTCCCCGAAGAGGAGAGGATGATGCAGCAAAGTAGCATAAGTATTTCCCTCAGTTTTTGAGAACCAAGGTATCAATCCAGTAGGAGACCACGCACAAGTCCCTCGTACCTACACAAAACGATAGCTACTCGCAACCAACGCGATTAGGGGTTGTCAATCCCTTCACGGTCACTTACGAGGGTGAGATCTGATAGAGATGATAAATAATATTTTTGGTATTTTTGATAGATAGATGCAAAGTAAAAAGTAAAAGGCAAAGTAAAAACAAAGCAAGTAAATAAAGCGATAGAGATTGATATGATGAGAATAGACCCGGGGGCCATAGGTTTCACAGTGGCTTCTCTCAAGAGCATAGATATTCTGCGGTGGGTGAACAAATTACTGTTGAGCAATTGACAGAACTGAGCATAGTTATGAGTATATCTAGGCAATGATCATGTATATAGGCATCACTTCTGAAACAAGTAGATCGAAATGATTCTGCATCTACTACTATTACTCCACTCATCGACCGCTATCCAGCATGCATCTAGAGTATTAAGTTAAAAACAGAGTAACGCCTTAAGCAAGATGACATGAGGTAGAGGGATAAATTCATGCAATATGATAAAAAACCCATCTTGTTATGCGCGATGGCAACAATACAATACGTGCCTTGCAACCCTTTCTGTCACTTGGTAAGGACACCGCAAGATTGAACCCAAAGCTAAGCACTTCTCCCATTGCAAGAACTACCAATCTAGTTGTCCAAACCAAAAAGGATAATTCGAGGAGACTTGCAAAGATAACTCAATCATACATAAAAGAATTCAGAGAAGAATCAAATATTTTCCATAGATAATACTGGATCATAAACCCACAATTCATCGGTCTCAACAAACACACCGCAAAAGGAAGATTACATCGAATAGATCTCCACAAGAGAGGGGGAGAACATTGTATTGAGATCCAAAAAGAGAGAAGAAGCCATCTAGCTACTAGCTATGGACCCGAAGGTCTGAAGTAAACTACTCACACTTCATCGGAGGGACTATGGTTGTTGTTGTAGAAGCCCTCCATGGTGGATGCCCCCTCCGGCGGAGCTCCGGAACAGGCCCCAAGATGGTATCTCGTGGATACAGAAGGTTGCGGCGGTGGAATTAGGTTTTTGGCTCCTGTTCTGATCGTTTGGGGATACGTAGGTATATATAGGAGGAAGGAGTACGTCGGTGGAGCTTCAGGGGGCCCACGAGGTAGGGGGCGCGCCCGGGGGGCGCCCTCCACCCTCGTGACCGCCTCTGGCACTTCTTGGAGTAGGGTCCAAGTCTCCTGGATCACGTTCGGTGAGAAAATCACGTTCCCGAAGGTTTTATTCCGTTTGGACTCGGTTTGATATTCCGTTTCTTCGAAACACTGAAATAGGCAAAAAACATCAATTCTGGGCTGGGCCTCCAGTTAATAGGTTAGTCCCAAAAATAATATAAAAGTGGAAAATAAAGCCCAATATAGTCCAAAACAGTAGATAAAGTAGCATGGAGCAATAAAAAATTATAGATACGTTGGAGACGTATCAGGCATCCCCAAGTTTAATTCCTGCTCGTTCACGAGTAGGTAAATAATAATAAAAAATTGATGCGGAGTGATACTTTGGCATAATTTCAATGTAAATCTTCTGAATTGTGATATGAATATTCAGATCCGAAAGATTCAAGACAAAAGTTCATATTGACATAAAAAATAATAATACTTCAAGCATACTAATCAAAGCAATCATGTCTTCTCAAAATAACATGGCCAAAGAAAGTTATCCCTACAAAATCATATAGTCTGGCTATGCTCTATGTTTCCCACACAAAATATTTAAATCATGCACAACCCCGGTGACAAGCCAAGCAATTGTTTCATACTTTAACATTCTCAAAGCTTTTTCAATCTTCACGCAATACATGAGTGTGAGCCATGGATATAGCACTTATAGGTGGAATAGAAGGGTGGTTGTGGAGAAGACAAAAAGAGGGAAGATAGTCTCACATCAACTAGGCATATCAACGGGCTATGGAGATGCCCATCTATAGATATCAATGTGAGTGAGTAGGGATTGCCATGTAACGGATGCACTAGAGCTATAAGTATACGAAAGCTCTACAAAATAAACTCAGTGGGTGTGCATCCAACTCGCTTGCTCACGAAGACCTAGGCATTTTGAGGAAGCCCATCATTGGAATATACAAGCCAAGTTCTATAATGAAAAATTCCCACTAGTATATGAAAGTGACAAAATGAGAGACTCTCTATCATGGAGATCTTGGTGCTACTTTGAAGCACAAGTGTGGTAAAAGGATAGTAGCATTGTCCCTTCTCTCTTTTTCTCTCATTTTTTTATTTGGGCCTTTCTCCCTTTTTTGATGGCCTCTTTTTTCGTCCGGAGTCTCATCCTGACTTATGGGTGAATCATAGTCTCCATTATCCTTTCCTCACTTGGGACAATGCTCTAATAATGATGATCATCACACTTTTGTTTTTCTTACAACTCAACAATTACAACTCGATACTTAGAACAAAGTGTGACTCTATATGAATGCCTCCGACGGTGTACCGGGATATGCAATGAATCATGAGTGACATGTATGAAATAATTATGAATGGTGGCTTTGCCACAGATACGATGTCAACTACATGATCATGCTAGCAATATGAAAATGATGGAGCGTGTCATAATAAACAGAATGGTGGATAGTTGCATGGCAATATATCTCAGAATGGCTATGGAAACGCCATAGTAGGTAGGTATGGTGGCTGTTTTGAGGAAGGTATATGGTGGGTGTATGATACCGGTGAAAAGTGTGCGGTATTAGAGAGGCTAGAAAAGGTGGAAGGATGGGAAAAAGTGCGTATAATCCATGGACTCAACATTAGTCATAAAGAACTCATATACTGGTTGCAAAAATCTAGAAGTCATCAAAGCAAAGTATTACGTGCATGCTCCTAGGGGGATAGATTGGTAGGAAAAGACCATCGCTTGTCCCCGGCCGCCACTCATAAGGAAGACAATCAATAAATAAATCATGCTCCGAGTTCATCACATAACAGTTGACCATACGTGCATGCTATGTGAACCACAAACTTTAACACAAGTATTCTTTGAATTCATAACCACTCAACTAGCATGACTTTAATATTATCACCTCCATATCTCAAAACAGTTATCAAGCATCAAACTTGTCTTAGTATTCAACGCACTCAAAAGAAAGTTTCACATATCTTGAACACCAAGTATATTAACATTAAGCGAATTACCATGCTATTAACGACTCTAAAAATAATCTAAGTGAAGCATGAGAGATCAATAGTTTCTTTAAAACAAAACCACCACCGTGCTCTCAAAGATATAAGTGAAGGACTAGAGCAAAAATTATCACACTCGAAAGATATAAGTGAAGCACTATGAGCAAAACTATCAAGCTCAAAATATATAAGTGAAGCACGTAGAGTATTCTAACAAATTCCAATTCATGAATGGCTCTCTCAAAAGGTGTGTACAGCAAGGATGATTGTGGTAAACTAACAAGCAAAGATGCAAATAATACAAGACGCTCCAAGCAAAACACATATCATGTGGTGAATAAAAATATAGCTCCAAGTAAATTATCGATGGAAGTGGACGAAAGAGGGGATGCCTTCCGGGGCATCCCCAAGCTTTGACTTTTTGGTGTCCTTGGATTATCTTGGGGGTGCCACGGGCATCCCCAAGCTTAGGCTCTTGCCACTCCTTGTTCCATAATCCATCAAAATAATTCACCCAAAACTTGAAAACTTCACAACACAAAACTCAACAGAAATGTCGTGAGCTCCGTTAGAGAAAGAAAACAAAAGACTAATTCAAGGTACTGTAATGAACTCATTCTTTATTTATATTGGTGTCAAACCTACTGTATTCCAACTTCACTATGGATTATAAACTATTTTATTAGCCATAGATTCATCAAGTAAGCAAATAACACACGTAAAACAGAATCTGTCAAAAACAGAACAGTCTGTAGCAATCTGTAACTAACACAAACTTCTGGAACTCTAAAACTTCTACCAAAATAGGAAGTCCTGGACAATTTGTTTATTGAACATAAGCAAAAATAATCAACACAAAAGCACGTTCCTGTGATTTAACAAAATTATATTTGGGCGCGCAAAGTTTCTGTTTTTCAGCAGAATCAAATCAACTATCATCATAGGTTATCCTATAGGTTCTACTTGTCACAAACACTAATTAAAAAATAAAACCACATCCAAACAGAAGGTACATGTATTATTTATTCCTAAACAGAAGCAAAAACAAAGAACACAAAATAAAATTGGGTTGCCTCCCAACAAGCGCTATCGTTTAACGCCCCTAGCTAGGCATAAAAGCAAGGATATATCTAGGTATTGCCATCTTTGGTAGGCAATCCATAAGTGGCTCTCATGATAGATTCATATGGTAATTTTATTTATTTCTAGGGAAGTGTTCCATACCCTTCTTTAAGGGAAATTGGAATCTAATATTTCCTTCCTTCATATCAATAATTGCACCAATCGTTTTAAGGAAAGGTCTACCAAGAATAATAGGACATGAAGGATTGCAATCTATATCAAGAATGATAAAATCCACGGGCACATAATTCCTATTTGCAACAATAAGAACATCATTAATTCTTCCCATAGGTTTTTTAGTAGTGGAATCCGCAAGATGCAAGTTTAGAGAGCAATCATCAAAATCACGGAAATCTAGCAAATCACATAAAGTTTTGGGAATAGTAGAGACACTAGCACCCAAATCACACAAAGCATGAAACTCATAATCTTTAATTTTAACTTTGATAGTAGGTTCCCACTCATCATAGAGTTTTCTAGGGATAGAAACTTTCAACTCAAGTTTTTCTTCATAAGATTGCATCAAAGCATCAACAATGTGTTCGGTAAAGGCCTTATTTTGACTATAAGCATGAGGAGAATCTAGCACGGATTGCAGCAAGGTAATACAACCAATCAAAGAGCAATTTTCATAATTAAATTCCTTGAGATCCAAAATAGTGGGTTTAGCAACATCGCAGTTTTTATTTATTTCAATCCCACTTTCATCAATTTCATCATCAAGATCTAGAAACTCCGAATTCTTAGAATGCCTTCTAGGTAAAGGAAGATCATATTCAGATTCATCAAGATTCATATTGCAAAACAAAGATTTAATGGGGGACACATCAATAACTTTTAGATCTTCATCTTGATTTTCATAGGAATTGGAAGAACACGCTTTAATAAAGGCATCTTTGGAAGCACACATCCTAGCGGACCTTTCTTTGCACTCATCAATGGAAATTCTCATGGCTTTGAGAGACTCATTGATATCATGCTTAGGAGGAATAGATCTAAGCTTTAAAGAAGAAATTTCAAGAGAAATTCTATCAATGTTCCTAGCCAAATCATCAACTTTAAGCAATTTCTCTTCAAGCAAAGCATTAAAATTCTTTTGTGAATTCATAAACTCTTTAACACTACTCTAAAATTCAGAGGGCATCTTATTAAGATTTCCATAAGAGTTGTTGTAGTAATTTCCGTAATTATTAGAAGGATTACTAGGATAAGGCCTAGGATTAAAATTCCCTCTATACGCGTTATTTCCAAAACTATTCCTACCAACAAAATTCACATCCATGGATTCATTATTATTCTCAAGCAAAGTAGATAAAGGCATATCATTGGGATCAAGAGGAGTATTTTTAGGAGCAAACATCTTCATAAGTTCATCCATCTTTTCACTCAAAACATTGATTTCTTCTATAGCATGCACTTTTTTACTAGAAGATCTTTCGGTGTGCCATTGAGAATAATTAGCCATAATATTATCAAGCAATTTGGTAGCATCTCCTAATGTAATTTCCATAAACGTGCCTCCCGCGGCCGAATCTAAAAGATTTCTAGAAGCAAAATTCAATCCGGCATAAAAATTTTGTATGATCATCCATAAATTCAAACCATGAGTAGGGCAATTATGAAGCATCAATTTCATTCTTTCCCAAGATTGGGCAACATGCTCATGATCAAGTTGTTTAAAATTCATGATATCGTTCCTAAGAGTGATAATCTTAGCGGGAGGAAAATACTTAGAGATAAAAGCATCTTTGCACTTGTTCCAAGAATCAATACTATTTTTAGGCAAAGACGAAAACCAAACTTTAGCACGATCTCTAAGTGAAAACGGAAATAACTTCAATATGACAATATTGATATCCGTATCTTTCTTCTTTTGCATATCACACAAATCAACAAAATTATTTAGATGAGTAGCGGCATCTTCACTAGGAACTCCGGCGAATTGATCTTTCATAACAAGATTCAACAAAGCGGTATTGATTTCACAAGACTCATCATTATTAAGAGGAGCAATCGGAGTACTAAGGAAATCATTATTATTGGTATTCAAGAAATCACACAATTTGGTATTATCTTGCGCCATGGCAACAAGTAATCCAACACACAAGCAAACAAAAAGTCAACGGTAAAAAGGCAAACGGGAAAGAGAGGAGGAGATTGGGAAAGAGAGGGCGAATAAAACAGCAAGAATGAAGTGGGGGAGAGGAAAACGAGAGGCAAATGGCAAATAATGTAATGCGAGAGATAGGGATTGCGATGGGTACTTGGTATTGTTGACTTGCTTGCGTGAGCCTCCCCGGCAACGATGCTAGAAATTCTTCTTCCTACCTCTTGAGCACTGCGTTGGATTTCCCCAAAGAGGAGAGGATGATGCAGCAAAGTAGCGTAAGTATTTCCCTCAGTTTTTGAGAACCAAGGTATCAATCCAGTAGGAGACCACACACAAGTCCCTCGTACCTACACAAAAGGATAGCTACTCGCAACCAATGCGATTAGGGGTTGTCAATCCCTTCATGGTCTCTTACGAGGGTGAGATCTGATAGAGATGATAAATAATATTTTTGGTATTTTTGATAGATAGATGCAAAGTAAAAAGTAAAAGGCAAACTAAAAACAAAAGCAAGTAAATAAAGCGATAGAGATTGATATGATGAGAATAGACCCGGGGGCCATAGGTTTCACTAGTGGCCTCTCTCAAGAGCATAGATATTCTCCGGTGGGTGAACAAATTTCTATTGAGCAATTGACAAAATTGAGCATAGTTATGAGTATATCTAGGCAATGATCATGTATATAGGCATCACTTCTGAAACAAGTAGATCGAAATGATTCTGCATCTACTACTATTACTCCACTCATCGACCGCTATCCAGCATGCATCTACTACTATTACTCCACTCATCCACTGGGTAAGGACACCGCAAGATTGAACCCAAAGCTAAGCACTTCTCCCATTGCAAGAACTACCAATCTAGTTGGCCAAACCAAAAAGGATAACTCGAGGAGACTTGCAAAGATAACTCAATCATACATAAAAGAATTCAGAGAAGAATCAAATATTTTCCATAGATAATACTGGATCATAAACCCACAATTCATCGGTCTCAACAAACACATCGCAAAAGGAAGATTACATCGAATAGATCTCCACAAGAGAGGGGGAGAACATTGTATTGAGATCCAAAAAGAGAGAAGAAGCCATCTAGCTACTAGCTATGGACCCGAAGGTCTAAAGTAAACTACTCACACTTCATCGGAGGGACTATGGTTGTTGATGTAGAAGCCCTCCGTGGTGGATTCCCCCTCCAGCGGAGCTCCGAAACAGGCCCCAAGATGGGATCTCATGGATACAGAAGGTTGCGGCGGTGGAATTAGGTTTTTGGCTCCTGTTCTGATCGTTTGGGGATACGTAGGTATATATAGGAGGAAGGAGTACGTCGGTGGAGCGTCAGGGGGCCCACGAGGTAGGGGGGCGCCTAGGGGGGCGCGCCCTCCACCCTCGTGACCGCCTCTGGCACTTCTTGGAGTAGGGTCCAAGTCTCCTGGATCACGTTCGGTGAGAAAATCATGTTCCCGAAGGTTTTATTCCGTTTGGACTCCGTTTGATATTCCGTTTCTTTGAAACACTAAAATAGGCAAAAAACAGCAATTCTGGGCTGGGCCTCCGGTTAATAGGTTAGTCCCAAAAATAATATAAAAGTGGAAAATAAAGCCAATATAGTCCAAAACAGTAGATAAAGTAGCATGGAGCAATCAAAAATTATAGATACGTTGGAGAAGTATCAAGGCGCTCCTTGGCAGTGCGATGGACGACGCCGTGATGCGCTTCATCGCCAGGGTTGAGCAGACCTTTGGCGCATGGCGCTTGAGTGCCACGGATAAATATAGGCTTGGCAGCGCCGACAGGCTGCAGCTCGCCACACAACATGATCGATGGCGCGCCGCAGTGCAAGCTAGGCGCGTCCGTGCCGATAGGTTGTGGCTCGCCGCACGGTGAGACCCCTGGAGCACCGCAGAGCGAGAGGCGTGGCGCGCCACACAGCAAGAGCGGATCCATCGATGTTTGCCTGCTGTCGACACGGTGTCGTAGCTGGGTACACGTCCTGTCAGTACCCCCATTCCTCACCAGGAGTGGGCAGAGGCCCTCAGTGCCGTACTTGCACCAGACGCTCGCCACGCCGTTCGCATGGGTCATGCCGTTCGCCTTGTCCATGGCCCGCTGGATGCCAACATGCTAGTCCGTAGGCTCGACCGCCTCCTTGGCTCAGGTTTCCACCTGGGCGCAGTAGAGGAACATGGCCGTCGCATCCTCAAGCTAGTGATCTCCAATGAAATAGCCAACTTGGAGCTCGAGATCGCGCTCCAGCTGTACCACGAGCGTGTCGACCGCTTGCACGAACGCCTACACGAGTTCAGGCAGTACTGCTGGTCATGGTCTCATGGATGCGTTTTATTTTGTTGAGTCGTTTTGACGTGGATAGCTATGTATTCACAACAATCATAGTATTGCTCTGTTTATTCCTCTGTCTCAATGTGTGTACTCTTTTTTCCGTTCTTATATGTTCTGTTTCAATGTGTGTATATATGCTTTCAATTCTGTATATGTGGATGATAACAGCTAGATTCAAATAGTATACAAAAACAGATAGAAAATGGAGTTCATAACATATATATATATATATATATATATATATATATATATATATATAATATCATCACATATATGTGATAATACTTAACTACATGGTACAATGCATAAAATTAAAAACGAACAATACTAAAACTAATAATCCCTCCTGGGGCCAGTATTCCGGCAGCCCCTCGCCAGCAGCTCCCTGGTACTCCACCTCCTCCGCCTCGCAGCACTTGACGTACCGATCTGCCTCTTGCCGGCGGACGCGCACGAACGATCTTGCCATTTCATTGGGCGCCCACTGGAGCTCCTCGTCGGTGGCACGCTGGAGCTTATCGGCCCTCCTCCATGCATCAACGAGCCGCCCAGCACCTATGACTTTCCTCGCGAAGTACCCGTCTTCGTACACCTCCTCTGCATGACGACGCGCCTTCCCCCAAAGCTCGGCTTCCTCCTTTTCCAGGCGGCATCACGAGCTTCACAGGCCGCCTGGTACCTGGCTTCCTCCTCCGCCATCTCCTTCTTGAATGCCACTTGCCTGGCTTTCTCAGCCGGCGGTAGAGACTTCCACAGACAAAGATTGTACTGGCCCCAAAACCAATCCAAAGTTGGGGGTCCAGTGCAACCTCGTCCTTTGGCGCGTAGGGGTCCTCGTCGCTGCTTTTCGAGTGAGCGTCCTCGGGGGCGGCGACTCCTCGTCGGTGCGTGGGCAAACCGGCGGCGCCATGGCAGAGATTTGAGAGAGAGAGAGAGAGAGAGAGAGAGAGAGAGCGAGCGAGGGAAGGATGTAGATGAGAATGCAGGTGGGACGATGTGAGCAAGGTAGTATTTATTGGCGGTCGGAATCTAGATCGACGGGACAATACACACGCCGGTTGCCAGAATTTACGAGTACTGTAGTTTGAATTACACACGATTCCCGCAGCAAAATCCGTGTGTGAACATAATAGCTGACGGTTTCCAATACAGAACCGTCTCTGATTAATGACCCCCACCACTCACCTACCAAACCTTGAGCCGCGAGATAGAGTGCCAATCGTGTTGGGGGTAGTTGTCTTGCCAGATCTTTATGTTTTCTTTATTGAACACCAGATATTTACATTGTCTGATGATTCTTTAACTCGCACACAAGTACACAAAAATATGATTTTTCAAACCTATGGTTAGCCATCGAATGTAGATGTAGCTAAATTTGAATTACGATAACTAAATGGCTAAAAAATCACTTAAATGTCTTTAAAACGTCAAATGACCCCTGCAATTTTCCAAATTTTCACATGACAGTTGTATTAGTGCACGTTAAACGTAGAAGAAAATTTGAAGGCCGTAAGAGGAAGGTATCTCCTGTTCGTCATCAAACATGCATTGTTCCCTCTCGGAACCACGGACCTTCTAGTGAGTTGCTCCGGTTTGTGAGGGGTGTGTGTCCAAACTTTCGTCAAATATGCTAATTTCTTTACCACATCATCTTGGTGGCATGACATTACATCAAGCAAGGTTTCATGTTTTTCTCATCATTTTTTAATTTTTTGGAATTAAAATGCCATGGCACTCCATGCATATATAAATGCATGTGCCCATGCCGTGAGACCAATATGTTTGAAAATTCCTTCTATTTTACTGCACATGGAATTAACTCGCACATAAGTACACAAATATGATTTTTCAAACCATTGTGGTTAGCCTTTGCATGTAGATGTAGTTCAAATTTGAATTATGGTCATTAAATGGCTTGAAAATCACTTAAATGTCTTTCAAAGGTCAAATGACCGCTAGAATTTTCCAAATTTTCATAGTACAGTTGTAGTAGTGCACGTTAAACGTAGAAATTTTTTTGAAGGCCGTAAGATGAAGCTATCTCCTGTTCGTCATCAAACAAGCATTGTTCCCTCTCGGAACCACGAACCTTCTAGAGAGTTGCTCCGGTTTGTGAGGGGTGTGTGTCCAAACTTTCCTCACACATGCCAATTTTTTTACCACGTCATCTTGGTGGCATGACATTAGATCAAGCAAGGTTTCATGTTTTTCTGATCATTTTTTAATTTTTTGAAATTAAAATGCCATGGCACTCCATGCATACATATGCATGTGTCCATGTCATGAGACCTATATGTTTGAAAATTACTTCTAATTTACCGCACATGGAATTAACTCGCACACGAGTACACAAATAAGATTTTTCAAACCATTATGGTTAGCCGTTGCATGTAGATGTAGTTCAAATTTGAATTACGGTCATTAAATGGCTAGAAAATCACTTAAATTTATTCAAAAGGTCAAATGACCTCTAGAATTTTCCTAATTTTCACATTACTGTTGTAGTAGTGCACGTTAAACATAGAAAAAATTTGAAGGCCGTAAGAGGAATCTATCTCCCATTAGTCATTATACATGCATTTTTCTCTCTCGGAACCACGAGCCTTCTAGTGAGTTGCTCCGGTTTGTGAGGGGTGTGTGTCCAAACTTTCGTCAAACATGCCAATTTTTTTACCACATCATCTTGGTGGCATGCCATTACATCAACCGAGGTTTCATGTGTTTCTGATATTTTTTTAATTTTTTGGAATTAAAATGCCATGGCACTCCATGCATACATATGGATGTATCCATGTCGTGAGACAAATATGTTTGAAAATTCCTTCTCATTTACTGCACATGGAATTAACTCGCATGCAAGTACACAAATATGATTTTTCAAACCGTTATGTTTAGCCATTGCATGTATATGTACAAATTTGAATTATGGTCATTAAATGGCTAGAAAACCACTTAAATGTCTTCAAAAGGTCAAATGACCCTTGAAATTTTCCAAATTTTCACATGACATGTATTAGTTCATGTTACACGTAGAAAAAATTTGAAGGCTGTATGAAGAAGCTATCTCCCGTTCGTCATCAAACGTGCATTGTTCCATCTCGGAACCACGAGCCTTCTAGTGAGTTCCTCCGGTTTGTGAGGCGTGTGTGTCCAAAGTTTCGTCACACATGCCAAATTGTTTTACCACATCATCTTGGTGGCATCACATTACATCAACCAAGGTTTCATGTGTCTTTGATATCTTTTTAATTCTTTGGAACTAAAATTCCATGGCACTCCATGCATACATATGGATGTGTCCATGTCTTGAGACAAATGTGTTTGAAAATTCCTTCTAATTTACCGCACATGGAATTAACTTGCACACAAGTACACAAATATGGTTTTTCAAACTGTTATGGTTAGCCATTGCATGTAGATGTAGTTCAAATTTGAATTACGGTCATTAAATGGCTAGAAAATCAATTAAATGTCTTCAAACAGTCAAATGACCCTTGAAATTTTCCAAATTTTCACATGACAGTTGTATTAGTGCTTGTTACACGTAGAAAAAATTTTGAAGGCTGTAAGAGGAAGCTATCTCCCGTTCGTCATCAAACGTGCATTGTTCCCTCTTGGAACCACGAGCCTTCTAGTGAGGGGTGTGTGTCCAAACTTTCGTCACACATGCCAAATTTTTACCACATCATCTTGGTGGCATGACATTACATCAACCAAGGTTTCATGTGTTTCTGATATTTTTTTTATTTTTTTGGAATTAAAATGCCATGGCAATCCATGCTTAATTGTGTCATAGCCGTTAGACCAATATGTTGGAAAATTCCTTCCAATTTACTGCACATGGAATTAAATTGCACACAAGTACACAAAATATGACTTTTCAAACCGTTATGGTTAGCTGTTGCATGTACATATATTTCAAATTTCAATTACGGTCATTAAATTTCTAGAAAATCACTTAAATGTCTTAAAAGGTCAAATGACCCCTAAAATTTTCCAAATTTTGACATGACAGTTGTATTAGTACTACAAAATTTCTCGTACATTTAAAACACCGTACGTTGCCACTTTACTCCAAATTCGTCTTTCATAGCTAATAAAAAATATATACAACATCACACAGTTGTTTTCTATGAACCGTTGTGATGAAAATATCTGGGTCTATTTAAGTCTCCCTCCTTAAGCTTCGCCGGTTCGTCTGCTCCAGTGACGGCAACCCCCAAATCCACGAATCCCGATGCCCATTCCCGCACCCCCTTCTTGCAAAGATGATGTTGTGGAAACACTTCGTGAAGGCCCGTACGATGGCTGCATCACCCCCCCCCCCCGAGCGCGGCCGCCTATGCCGAGAGTGCCGCTGCATCCGCATTGAGCATGGCCACTTCCACCGAGAGGGCATCTGCGGCAGCTGACAGGGCAGCTGCAGCAGCCGAGACGACTGCAGCTGCTGCTGCGATAGCGGCTACAAATGCCGAGAGCGCTCGAACTGCCATCCATGCCGCTGAGGTCGCCCTGGCCCGGGTCGAGGCCATCCATGCCAAGATCGAGGATGCACACGCCAAGATATTCTAGGCCACCTCGGACTCCAGCATGCAACCCATGTCCGAAAAGGCGACAGTGGCCATGAAGCACCTGCTTCCTCATGAGATCACCGAGCGGGAGCTGAAGATGCAGGAGGCGGTGGAGATCGAGGAGCACCGTGAGGAGGAGTTACGCCTGGCCGAGGCCAAGGTAGAAAAGAGTCTATCCGTCGAGGAATCGGCGGTAGAGTACCAACGTGAGCTCTGGCGCAACAACTACTACGAGTACTACCACCTTGAGGGCGGCACCAAGGACGAGGACGAGAACAAGGTCGAGCACGCGGTCCACTTAAGTAGGGGGACGCGGAGTCCACCAACGGCGGCATGTCGCCAGGACAAGTCATCGACGTCTCATCTCACACCAGCGATGCATAGGCCGGCGCGACGGTGGATTTGTTAAAATTATGCGTACTTAGGCTTTGGTTTTAATGCTCATCTTTTGTTAGAGCAATGTTTAGGTCAACTGGCTGTGTTTAATTACTAAAATTGCTCGATTCAGTAAGTGTGGTCTGTCTGTTGTACGCTCTTTTGTGTGCCCAAATTAGCAAGCGATGTTAAATTATGCAATGACGAACCCGGGGAAATTTCCACCAAAATTTCAATTATCAAACTCATCCCATGCTCGTAAAGCAGAAGAATCATTTGCGATGCACACACTCATTCAAAGTGAATGGTCCGGCGACACTGCATGCAAAGTTTCCCTCCACATTTCCAAAAATTTTGCCTACCGCCAAAATATCTACCCCTGCCCCCTCCCCCTTCCCCACCCCTTTTCTCCTTGATGACAAGTCACATTTCCCCTGTTTCCTCCTTCCTTCCTTCCTTCCTAAGCTATAGCCGCTTCCTCTCTCTCGCCGTCTCACATCCTACCGCCGGGGTCGCCATGGTCTTCTTCAAAGACCTCTCCAACTGTTCCTCCTCCGGTGATGACTCCTTCACCATCCGGGTATGCCTCTCTTCTCTCTCTCGGGCTATGACTTGGAATGAAGGATCTTTACCCGATGGTCGATTTGAGTCATTTCTTCCTCTTGTAGCTCCCTAGGACCATCAGTGGCAATGAATGGAGCGGGGTGGCTGAAGATCTATCTGATCGTTGTCACCATCGATCGCCATGCGTGAAGCTAGTTGCGTTTGAATCTATGGACAGTGGGAGGAAGTTTCTGGCATGTGGAGAGAAGGTTAGACCCTCTTTCGTTGTTACGAATCATTTGTTAGATGTGATTCAGACACTGTCATGGTCCCAACCCATTCACACCACACCTTCAACCAAACGCATCCTAAGACAGTGTCACAGTTTGTACCTAGCATCTTAAATTGTTGCCATCTTAGCAGCGGTGCCATTAGAAAATTATTTGGCACCGGTTCAGCAGTTTGTGCAGCCAAGTTTGGTACACACATCCGAGCAGCCAAGCAGTAAAATACTAAATCTTTATGGCATGACGGAATTAGGCATCGGAGCAACTTTGTGCTCCCGAGTCCGGGTCCCTGATTTTTTTTCCGCTGCATCGGCTCGCCAGTGCAGGGCACCGGTGTGAGATGTAGCAACAGTTGTCTTTACACCAGTTTTGGCATAAATAGTGGACGGCCTTAGTGCTATTATTTCTATGTTACTAAACTTGTGCATGTACACACCTGTTATTATCAATTTGCTGTCATCCAAACACTATCGCTATGCTATTGCAGTTATATTTACCTTCCTCATAAAATGTTCAATTTGTTATTTATTGTACATGAGAAAGAACTTGTAGCATTGTTGTAGTTAATTATAGCTTCTAATGTTCCATAATTTGGTTGTTGTCTCATTAGCAATTAAGTCATTTGCATGTTGATCTTTTTGAGAAGATATGTCATAATTAACATGTTTCTTCAGTTTTTCAAAATAAGCACTGGTGATTTTCTATCTTGCTACAAACCCATTTCCCCTACAATTGTTAATGATCTAGTTTTAAATATTATAGGATGAATGGAAGTGTTCTTACTTGGAGTGGGTTGATCACGAGTGGCCACAGTGTTTGAAGATGTGCCTAGCGAAGCTCTGGAGCATGTATGAGCAAGAGAACAGACATAGGCTTAGAGAAAGTGTTGTCAATGCTGAAGAATATTTGAAGATGCGGGATAAAAAGAGGAAGGTGGCAAATGAGCTCAGATTTTTTAAATCAGACTTTGCTAAGATGGTGTTGGCGAAGGAGGAGACACTTTCCCAGTTGGCCAGTGCAAAACAGGTTCTTACTGAATTGAAAGTAGAGGTGGATAAGACGATCCTGGATGATCTCGATTAGGGAAATGAATATATTGTTCTAATATTGTTCTTATGAAGTTGAGCTAGCTATATGTTGTAGTGTGTTGTTTTCATGTAGCTATCGTACTGTGATGTCATAATATATTTATGTGCCTGATATGAAATTGGCAAACAGTTTTTCGATATGAAATGTGAATTAGCGTAATACTGGAATTATTAATTGTAAAATAATAAACCTGCTAAATGTGTCATGGAACTTCGCAAACCGTTCTAGCAGTAAAAGCGCTTGTGATGGATAGCCAAATGCCACACAGTTTTCTTCATCAAATCGTGTGTGATGTAGTTGATAAAAGCAAACAGTTAACCAAGGCAGAGCGTGTGTGATAGTTACACCTTTCACATATGAGCCTACACATAAAATTGTGTGGGATGTACATACGAACGGAAACATTTTCCCTGGATTGACTGTGTGGGATGTACCACAACAAAAAAGACACATCCGTGACATTTTGGGCTGAACGAAACTTTTTCTGTCATACTTATGACAATTTTATGACGATAATAGTGACAAAACCCGGTATCATCATAGATGTGGTGGGCTCCTACTTCTGTGACAAAAAATCATGACAGAAAATGGGCTTTTCGTCCTGGGTGGGCCGGAGACGCAGTTGCATGACATTCTTTGGGCCGTCCATGACGGAAAAAACCGCGGTAGAAGTGAGGGCGAGGAAAATATCAGGGAGTTCCCAGTTATAGTGGGTGGTCGAGGGCCGAGCGAAGCGCGTTTCTCTCGTACACGTACGCACGTGGGTGCGAGGCGTTGGGCTCTAACTGAACCCGAGCGAGGCGTTCGCCTACTGAACCCGAGCAATTGCGCTGCAAGCTATGCGTTACTGAAACCGAGCGATCGATCATTGGCTGTTAACTGAACCCGATCGAGCAATTCCTTCGCTACTGCTGCTAACTGAAGCCAATCGATGCTGCCTCTGGATGAACAGTGAGCGTTGTTGGGGGGTTTGGATGAACAGTTCCCGATGGGGGTTGGATGAACATGACCCTGTGGTGTTGCCACTGGATGAACAAGACCCCGATTGATCGAGATGGTTGGGCGTGGATGAACAGGACCCCGTGGAGGGCTGGATGAACAGGACCCTGTGGAGGGATGGTTGAATAGTAGCCGGTGGAGGGCTGGTTGAACAGTAGCCGCTGGAGGGCTGGATGAACAGTAGCATGTGGAGAGGTGGTTGAAGAAGACCCCGTGGCGAGGGCTGGTTGAACAGTAGCCGGTGGAGGAGCGCACGGTGGAGGCTGGATGAACAGGAGCCCGTGGATGAACAGTCGCAGGTGGAGGCTGGAGGAGGTCGACGGTGGATGAATAGTAGCCCGTGGAGTCCCGTTTTGCGGTATGCCACACCCCCCCCCCCCGATGAACATGACCCCCGTTTCGACCGTAGCACTCCAACACAAGTCTGTTCCCTCTATTTTGCGGTGCGCCACACCCCTCCTGATCAAAAGACCCCGTTTCGACCGTAGGAGGTCCAACAGAAGTCCGTTTCCTCCATTTTGCGGTACGCCAGACCCCTCCCGATGAACAGGATACCGTTTCGACCATGGCCGGTCGAACACAAGGCTGTCTCCTCCATTGTGCGGTACGCCGGGCCTCGTTTCCATCGGCTGTGCCGTCCAAGCCCTCCCGATGAACACGATGACACATCCCGTTCCGACCCAGCCGGTTGGCTCCCCATGAACACGACAACGACGTAGTTTCTCCGTTCCGACCCAACCATGTACACGAGTACTGGCCGTACGTATGCGCGAGTAGGCATTTGAGATCCCGCCCCTATGTACGTACGTGGCCGTATTTACTTTCTTGCACCCTGGCCATTGTACGTACGTGTATATGCTACGTGCGCACCTCTACTACGACACATGCGCGCCTCTACTACAACACATGCGCGCCTCTACATCGACCAGTATGTACGTACATGTTCGCGACCAGAATGACAATGCTACGAACGCTTCGACCAGGTGGGTCCCGACTGTCATGCACTTCCTTGCATGCGAAGATGTAGCTGGTGGGTCCCAGCAGTCAGGGGGCGAATCGTTTTTTTGCCCGTAATATGGACACACTTCCTTGCATGCAAAGATGTAGCTGGTGGGTCCCAGCAGTCAGGGGGAAACATCTTCCTCACGAAATATAGTGGCCCATCTGGTGGGTCCCTGCTATCAGCTGGAGGAATAATTATTTTGCGTGTAATAAGTAGCCAATTCCTTGCGGCTGTCATGGACCCAGCTGTCAGTCTCTCCACATACAATATTCTTGTGACGGAAGTCGTTCCTTGACCACGTTGACCATGCCACACCGAGAGCACCAGGGCGGTGGACGACTGCGAGGCCTAGGAAGGGGACGATGCGGAGCTAGGGAAGACGTGGCAGTGGATGCCCACGCGGAGAGGAGTACGAGGGTTCACTGGTTCGGCTGTGGTGTGAGGCTACCGTCGCCGCAGAATAACAGGGGGTGTGGGTGAGTAGAGGGATGGCCTGGCCAGCGGTGGGAGTAGCAGGGCGCGGTGAGGCCTCTGCGGCATCACAGCCAGCCACAGGAGGCAGGAGCACGCGGCACGACCGGCGCTGGTTTGTGCGGCTGGAGCAAGAAGACCAGAGGTTGAAGAAGCACCACGGCCATTGGATGGACATCGTACGGTCACTGGAGCTAGAATCGTTCATATTGACTAAGTTGACAAAGCCCTCCGTCCCTGTCAACTTAGTTGGCCCACAAGTCAGCCTCCCACTATGGTGGGTCCCAGCTAGTAGGGGGTATTCATTTTTGTGCGTAATAAGGAGGCACTTCCTTGCGTGCAGTCGTGGACCTAGCTGTCATCCTCTCCATGCACAGTCTACTTCCGATGGTGTCGTTCATTGACCACATTGACCACTCCGCACTGAGCGCATCCAAGGTGGTGGACAACAGCGAGGCTCCAGATAGCAACGAGCCGGAGATGGGAAGACGCGGGAGTAGAGTCCCAGATAGAGAGGTGTACGAGGGTTAACTGGTCCTGGTGCAGCGTGGTTCGGCAGTCGGTGGAGAAGAACAGGAGGTGTGGAGGGGCGGAGGGATGGCTTGTCCAACGGTGGAGTAGTGCTTCACAGCGAAGCGTGCTAAGCAAAGTTGCTAGCAGCAGGAGGCGGGAGCAGGTGGTCCCGACGGTGCTGGAGGAAGAAGACAAGAGATTGAAGATGGATGCCAGTCGTTGGATGTAAATCCAATGGCTAACGATGTCAGAATCATTTGTTGACTAAGTTGACAACGACTTGCGTTGGATTCGACCTATTGGCCCACATTTCAGCCTCCAAAAATGTGGCACGTATTCAACCCATTTTTTCCTGAATTTACAGTCTTTTTTTTGCAGGGTAGAATTTACAGTCAATTTGATCTTTTTTTAGAATTATAGTCCATTAGCTGGGCTAGGTGAACAGATAATGTAGCATCCATGCGGCCCATTTATTTTTTTCCTAAAAAATTACAGGCCATTTGCACTTTCTCAAAATACACGATTTTGCTGGGCTGATTCTAATTATAATGTAGGGTTGGGCGCATCAATGTTATCAAAAAATAAACAGGGGCTGAGCATTTTGTTATAAATATATTTAAATGATAAGTGATTTATTATTACATTGGTCCTTAAATCTTATCAAGCTTTTGTACACAATCACCAGGATTTTTGTTGCCAAAAAAATCTAGGATTTTATTGTTAAGAAATTATTTTTATAAGCTAATAAGATGTGGGATATTGTTTTCTTACATACGTAATTATCTGTTAAGTATATGATGACAATAACAATAATATAAAATAACATACAAAATAATTTAAATATATATAATATAGTTAGCAGGGAAACATAAGTTGGACCAGGCGTCCCTATTCTTATATAAAAAATAGAAGAAACCTCTGCGTTTTCTTCAAAGAAATACATAAATTGGGCTGCCGATGTTCAAATAAAACCTCGGATGGGAGGTCCATAGGCCGGTCGATACATGACGGCCCTCAAGAAAATACAAACTGGCATGTCGTGGGCTGCACATGTTAAAAAAGAAAGCCTAGATGGGGCAGCCCAAAACCCTGCTGATACTTGCTGCCCCATTGATAATGAATCATACCTGCCAGCTCCCCGGCTTTGTTGTGAATTTATCTCCTATAGTAACTACGTTGAAGAACCTAAAAAAATTAACTATGTTGACAAACCCGTGGGCCCCAATGTCAGTATAACATTAGGAGGAAGTATTTTTTCGATGAGGCACCTGCTTGCGTACAGCCATAGACCTGGTGGGTCCCGAATGTCCGCCTCTCCACGTACAGTCCTCTCCAGATTCCTCTCGTTTGTTCAACATGTTCACAACGGCAGACAGCAGCGCCGCGGCGAGCGCACAAAGGCGCAGGAGGAGATCCGACCACTTGAGGAAGTGGCTTATTAGTAACGAAACTACTGAACTAGCTTAGTGGCCAAGTGACACTACCCGACAGCTATTCCTCCCGGGTTTGATTCCACCTAATGCAGGGAAAATATCTCCAAATTTTTTGCCTCTACCTTTATTGACATGTGGGTACCCATTGTCATCTACGCACACCACGTCCAACACTTACCAAAACTTCATCCCTCGTTTTCTCTGTTTTTCGCACACTCGACATTGTGTGGGCATTTTGAGAATATCATATCTTTTTGACTGTGCATCATATGAAGATGTGCTATGCATGAATGTTGATCAGCATGATGTTAAGTGGCTGGTAGTTCCATTTTTGACCATTAATAAAACTTCCAACATGATGTTAACACTGTTTGAAAAGGCCGTGTTAATATAAATGCTCTGCCTCTGAAAGTTGCAGTTTCTTATCTGAAACTGAACTTGCAGTTTCTTATCTGAAACTGAAACTTGTTGTTTCTTCTCTGAGAATCACATTGTCTGCACTTTTATACTCCTATGAAACTACATTTTTAAGTGCTAAAAATAGATCTCTAGAATTCATAAAATATTTCATATGATCAATACTACAAAACTGAAATTCAAAAGACATTTATATCTAAAAGTACTCTCAAAATACACAACACAAAACACAATTCACAACCTGCAACTACTGACAACCCTAAGCTCCTCCTGACAATTCACAACCCACCCGACTATTGGGCTGGGGGGGGGGGGGCAGTCCCCTCCTATTCCTCGATGGCAGACAGCCGCCCCGTGAGACGATGTGAACGACGAGGGAGAGGATGGCGGGGAAGCGTCGTCGGGCCAACTGCTTTTCTCCTCTTGTAGTTGGGTTCGGTGTGACACCCCAAAATTTTGACCTTGTTTTATTAATTAAAATTTTGCCAGGAAATTAAAACTTTTATTTTCTGGGCTCCCTTTTGATTTATGAACCTTTTTCTCCCTTGCTATTATGGAGTTTTCCCCAAAGTGAAAACTTTTCAAATATGTTATTGGACTTGTTTAACCTCTCTAGAAAAACTTTTCTTTTATTAGTAGAACTAATTACATAATTAATTTGATTGATCTTTATTTTCTTGAAAAATGGTTTTCCAAGGTTATATGGCCATATTTGAACTACAACCATTTGATAAGTTCACTTAAAATTCCAACCAAAATTTGGAGATGTCAGGTGATGTTTTTAAATCACTTTTATGCAAAAATATCTTTTATTCATGAAATATTTTGAGCTCTACACCCAATTTTCTTCTCTGGTCCAGTGGGCAATTTTTCACTACAACTCATTTAAATACTTCTTTCTAGCCTCCACCAAAATTATGGGATGTTAGTAGTAGCATATGATTCAACTTTATGCAAAAACCCAGTGATGTTCCTTGAAAAATTTGAGTGTATCAACCTCATCTTCATTCTGGTCCAACATGATGGGTTGTACAGCAACCATATTCTTGCTTGCTCTTTGGCCCTTGATTCTTTCTCCTGCTTGTAGTGTACCTTGCCAAACCCTTAAGTCCAGGAGAGTGGACCCATTGGATGATTCTAGGTGCTTGCAATCACGCCCTCTTCTTTCTGTCAAAAACTGAGGTTTTGCAAAGCTTGCACTAACCAGTTTCTTCTTTGGATGAACTAACCTCACCACCCTCTTGTGCATCCAAAGAGACACTACCCTGGAGAATTTGGCCACCCCAAGTACCTTGGCATTTTGACAAACACCCTGAGTGCATAGCCAGATTTGGCATGATTTCAAGTTCACATTGTGGACTTGGCCACCTGACCTAACCATCATGTCCATTTACCTTCTGACTAACCCTAACCTAGCCCTGTTTCTTGCCATACTCACCCACGACCTCTAGCATGCACTGGCATTTCATCGAACACATCCCGGGCGTGCTCTGGGCGCGCCCAGAGCGTGCGTTTGGCACGCACGTGCGCCCGAGCCGCCGCATCAACACGCACCAAAACTTTGACTGCCTATAACTTTTAAAATATAACTCCAAATGAGTTGATCCTTTTTCCTACCTTCCTCAAATTTTGTCTAGTTTATTTTAAGATTTATTTGAAAAAAATTCAAACAACTTTTTTGTGCTGTTTGGAAATTGTGTGTTAATTCCAATATTTTCAAAATAGGATTTTGGAGAGAGGCAGAAAGCTTTCAAAAGTTTTGGATTGCACCCTGACTCTCCACACCTTGAAGGCAAGCATTCTGAACCCCGACATAATATTTTTGGTGTATTCGTGGACACGTTTATAACACCACCTCATTTCAGAGAACTTGTTATTTCATGTGATATGATCATTTGCATGGATGCATAATTGTGATTTCCATGCTGTTGGAAATGAACACACTTGTGATGGTAATCATCCTCATGTGCCTTGCATGCATGCCGGAAGGAATCCGAGAAAACCTCTGCCTTGGGTAGGCATGAGTTTGTCGCCGGTCTCCGTCGGGACGGTTGTGTCCGATATGGCATAGTAAGGTATAATGAGTGTTGATTGTGTTGGTTGATATATATTTGTCATACATGTCATGCAGGGAAATTATAAACCTCCTGAGTTGACCGTAGATCGAGTCTTGTTCCAGTAACCCCCACACTTGTTTCGTGCTACCACTTGTCCCTGCCACAGGTAGGGTACGGTTCAGTAATTTGTCAACCCCTTTCTAGCACACACCGTATAGAGGGGCCGGGATGAGGGTACCAAGGCCATGGATTAAAGACAGTCATCTGGTCAGGGGGCATGGGTGTTTCGGTTGTAGCCGAGGGGATAGCCTCCCCAGTTTTGCGCGCGGTATAAATTTTGTGATCCCATGCTAATTGAGGTTGTAGCCTCCCCACTTAGAGTTTTGCTTAACGACTGTCGTGGGTGATTCCAGACACCGGTAAGTTAAGCTGGTGTGTGCAAGTCAGGTGTGTTTTCAATTAAAAGACCATAGACGGAATTAGTCCCGATGGACTAAAGGAATCCGTTACTCGTGGGTAAAGAGTACACCCTCTGGAGAGATTAAACCTATTTGAATAGCCGCGTCCATGGTTAAGGTCTACAGTCTGGGACGGGTCAAGTGTCGCTCTTAGTGTCGGTCTTCGGAGGAGAAACTACTAAACCAGAACGTGGATCATGACTGATGACTTGTGATAATTATGTTATGTTTATTATGGACTAACCCATTATATTATTTGAATTATTGAGTATCCCTGGGACGGTTCTACCTCCTGGACATTCATTGTGATTATATACTTTATAAGCCCTTTATGTGATGTCGCTCAGACGTCCGACTGTGGCATTGCTTGTTATTTATTTTTGATATAAGCCCTTTCTACGATGTCGCTCAGATGTCCGACTGTGGCATTGCTTATTATTTATTTTGATATAAGCCCTTTCTGCGATGTCGCTCAGACGTCCGACTGTGGCATTGCTTATTATTTATTTTGATATAAGCCCTTTCTGCGATGTCGCTCAGACGTCCGACTGTGGCATTGCTTATTATTTATTTTGATATAACCTCTTTCTGCGATGTCGCTCAGACGTCCGACTGTGGCATTGCTTATTATTTATTTTGATATAAGCCCTTTCTGCGATGTCGCTCCGACGTCCGACTGTGGCACGCATGTCATTTACTCTTCAATATAAGCCCTTTATGTGGTGTCGCTTAGACGCCCGACTGAGGCATGCTTCATATCATGGACCTTTAGAGGCGTCTCTTCAGACACCCGATCAGTGCATGTTATTGCTACCACATTATTGCATATTCATGTTGCATATTAATAACTTGCTTGCATGCATCAGAGATTTTATTTTATGACTGACGATGTGATCATAGAATATATTACAGCGCACGATTATCATTTATATTATACCCGTGTTCATAATGTTTGCGAGTACATTCAAAGTACTCACTGGCTTGTCCCTGGCTATTATCTTGGCCAGATTTCCTGCACGGAGAGGAGCATTGTGACGACAGCTACGGAACCTAAGAAACGGTGATAGCAGCCTCGTGAAGATAGGAGTTAACCTGGTCAGCTGTTCCTGTTGGGAAATGGAGTCCCATAGACACCGATGATCCACAAACCGCTTCCGCCATCAACCTCTAGAAATCACTTGTTGTACTCATAGGCCAGAACGGTTTTGTACTACATATTTTGTATTTTTCTCGGAATTTCTGTATCAATTTGGTGCCTCATCAGCTAACAGTAATCCTATGGCTGGTGAGCACAACGGCCATTTTCTGGAAATTAATACCCGGAAAACCGGTCGTGACATTCGGTCGACGAAGACTCCACCTGCTGTCTCTGGCATGACACCCTCACAAACAGCACCCTGTAGATGCTCGATCCTTCAATCTCTGGTGGATGCTCCATCTGGGATCGATACTCCCACCACCGCTCCCTCACGATTGATTCTGTGAATCTGTTTGCTCCATGGCTCAGAGGAGTAGCTCTATGTACTCCCACGCGACTCCCTCCGGGAGTATCACCGCCTTTTCACTCTGTTGCAGATATTTGGCCATGTATGTCGCCAACGCTGCTAGTTGGTCCTTGTTGTCAAACCAAGACTGTATCTCCAACATCCTAGCTAGCTTCACAGGGTCGCCCTCTATGATCCTCACGTATCGATTGTACTCCTCCATCGATCTACTTCTCCACAACACCTTCACTCGCCGACGGTGGTTTTTGAATGGAAGAGGAGAGGAGCAACGCTGGTTTTGGATTAGAATGGGAGAGGAGCGATGCTAGTTTTGATTGGAATAGGAGAGGAGGGGCGGTGGTTTTGAAATGGAAGAGGAGAGGATCGGCGCTGGATTCAGATTGGAATAGGAGAGGAGCGGCGGTGGTTTAAGAGGAGAAGAGCGGAAGAGCGGCGCTGGTCTTGGAAGTATTTTCTGTTTTGCGTATTTTGGGTCAAAGTTTGGCCACGTACTGTATTTGACAAGCAAAATGTGAATGCCTGTCACCAAAAATTGTATTGTTTGGTTCGTATCTGAATGTACTTTCAAATTATATTATTTTTTTAACGTATAACATATTATTTTATTTGCGAAAATCATGGTCAATTATGACCTAGAATAAAAGGGAGACTAGTTAATATGGGGTCGCTTTCTTAATTGAAGGGTAAATTGATTTTGATTTTGATCCAGTCACAGCGCGGCGGCCCTCTCATCCAATCCTAAATCGCTGCCGCACGCGCCTCTCTCTCTTCTCCATTGCAAAACCACCTCCTCTCCTCTCTATCATCTCCATTCCAAAACCACCATCTCGCCTCTCACTCTTCTCCATTGCAAAACCCCCTTCTCTCCTCTCCATCATCTCCATTCCAAAACCATCGTCTCACCTCTCCCTATTCTCCATTGCAAAAGCACCTCCTCTCCTCTCCATCATCTCCATTCCAAAACCACCGTCTCGCCTCTCCCTCTTCTCTATTGCAAGACCACCGTCTCTCCTCCCATCTTCCAAAGCTAGCACCGGACCACTCAGAAGGACATCTATGGAGAGGATGCAACAGCGAATCAGGCACATCGCTGGTGGCGACCAGGCAAAGTTAGCTAGGTTGAAGGAGATCCTTACTTGGTTTGACAATGAGGGGGAGATTTCGAGGACGGTGAGGGCCATGTGGCTATGTGAAAGAGCGAGATGGCGGCGATGAGGGTGACGATGTACTCCTCGGTGGCAGTCATGTCGCGGTCCTTCGAGTTCATCGAGTATCTCCTCTGGGCGATGGAGCACACAGATTGGCCCGAGGCGAAAGTTAGGCAGAGGTGGTGGGCATACAAGTCGAACGTCGAGCATCCAGAGGATAACGAATCGATCGAGTACGGTGTGCTGTTCGTGAGGGTGCAGAGCCAGCCGGAGCCATAGGAATATTCGTTCTCCCACCGCAAGAGGAGGCCGTATGGTGCGACATCACTTCCCCTCCGTTCTCCACGGTTCCCTCGATGCTCGCCTCATTTCAACGGCGACGGTAGGGTTTAAGGTAAGCTTCGCACTAACGTAATCTTCCATCTTCTCATGCTTACAATCAGTGTGACAGCTAATGAAATTCATGCTTACAATCAGTCTCCGAGTACTAAGCCAATCACCCTAAAATAGCTCTGGACCTTTGGGTCAAAGTTGTGACACAGTGTACAAATAAAGAAAAATAGATTGGTTCTTCTTTCAGAAAAGAGTACTCCCTAGAAAACTGCCAATATAAGCTACTAGTATTTGGTTAGAGGATTTGCCACCGAGAAAGATCCGTCCACAAAGAGCGCCACACATCCCACTGGTGGTGGTGGATGCCAATGCGTGCATGGAGCATGGTTGGTGTCAGTAATTTTTACTTGGCACACCTCGCACTCTGCATATATGCCGGTTCCATCTGTACATTTGTGCAGTTCCACCAAAATGCAGCTGAATAACCCTGTTTGCACAGATAATGAAAAAGTGTGATTACATTATAGTGGCACTAGTTGATGAAACATAAACTAATAAATAGAGGAAAATATTGCGATAGTATCATAGTATGCCATGCTGCGAGGGCGAGATGGGCCCTGCGACGCCTCATACGGTATGCCTCATACTAGAAATTGTCCCAAGTCTCTCTGATACACCTTCTGCCAGTGATGAACATCAGCGTACAACGGTAGTACAAGGAGGGGCCTTGAGACATTCAAATCTCTATTTTTGTGTAGATCAACTAAAATTAAGCACCCCATTTTGCAGAAACGCTTAAACATTAACAATGGGACTAGTTGATGAAACGTACATTAACAAAGAGAAGCACTTTCTTTATCTACATTGGAAATGAAATGATAGAGAGTTCACTCGCTCTATTTTAACTGTATTATTACTTCATTTTATCGGTGACATTTGGGTCGAGCAGGTGGCAAACGAGGTGTATCGTACGTTGAAAGCATGGAGGCTGGGGGTGCTTAGACTAGGATGCTGAAGCTGGCTCTTTCAGTCCCTATCTTCCCCCTAATGCTTATGTGGTAGCATTTGGGTTGTAATCCAAACTTGGTCGAGCTGGTGCTGCGTCCCCCTACCTGCCTAGCTTATGTGGCGAACTTGTCTCCTACTAATACTCAGTCCGTTCTAGTAGTAGTTGCATAACTGCCCGTTTACCCTGAGATGTTGTTGGATAATGATTCTCTATGGTTGGGTTTCTTTAATGAAATCGGAGGGAACCCCCTCTTTCGATATTAAAAAAGCAGTGGCACTAGCGGTGCCAAAACATTGCCTCAAATTAAAAGTGCCACTAGATTAAGGTGCAAAATAATAGCATTACTGATTTATCATGGCAGTGCCAAAATAGTAGCACAAGAACAGGATCAACATGCAGGATCTTTGGCAAATGGTCAGTCCAAAAAGGAACATACCTCGTGATGGGAACCATATCTGCAGTCAATGCCATCGTAGAAGGGATGACACTAGTCACCAACTTGGATGATTCAATTCATGGGACCTTTTGGTGCAGTTCACCTAAAATGAAGCAATGTCCCATGAGCTAGCAGCTTCTTCTTCTTCTTCTTTTAAGAAAAGGGCTCCTGCCCCGGTTTCATTTCCATCAGAAAAGGAAACCCACAGAGCTTATTCTTCATTAGTTGCAATAAAATTGAGCAACATCAAGGTTGGTCGTGAAGCTCCTGGAATGTTCAAGTATAATTTCGATATCATTTGTGCAGTTCAACTAAGATCAATCATGAAATGTATATCTCTGTTTGCAGAAAAAAGGTCGAAAGGAGGGTGACTAACAAGTGATGAAACATGCATCAAATGAAAAGAAGCATGTTCCTTATCTGAATGGCAATCCTACAAGGATAGTAGCAATTTCTAAACCAGTAGCATTGCTATATATTAGTGTGGGCATTAGGATTAACTATGACAACTGATAATACGACATTACTTTAATGGTGCCATTGCTTCATTTTAACAGCAACATTACATTAACAGCTGCCACAGAGTCAGTATTTGGGCACGGGAGAGTAGGCGGACCAGGACCGTTGCATTTCTAACAAAAAGAAGCAACTTATCTTAATGGGTAATTTAGTAGGACATGGAAAAAAAGTGCCATTGATTCATATTACTGGAAGCATTCCATTAAAAAAACATTGGTTTAACGTGTCCTTACTTTTAATAGTGCGACTGCTACATTTTACCAGTGGTATTACATAAGAGTGGCTCGGGGCAACAAACATCAGAAGAGGATATCTGGGTTGGTCTCATTTTTGTTTGGTATAGCCACCTTATACTAGCAAATCTAGTGCCGGAATTACTCTGTTGACTTGTCCCCCAGTCCCCACTTTCGTTCCTTTTTCAACCAATAGATCGGGTTTATATTGAGTTTGTACAGCGCTCCCTTTATTTCCCTATTAGACCTAGAGACCAGTTGGATAGCTAGTCTCTGCTACTTTTCGCCCCCATTATTTCCTCTTTCGACCAAGTCCTCGATTAAGGTAACAAATCTTCCCCCACCCCCACCCCCTTTCTTCCTTGTTTGAACCAATTAGTACTAGATTCGAGTGCATGAACTAGTTTTAGCTCTTAACAGTAAAAAATTAGGTGGTTTTCGAACAATCGATCAATCCTATCTACGAGGGGGGCTAAGAAATAGTAAAAGATACAAATGCAGCGACTTCGGGAGCTCGGGAAGTAGAGAAAGGCTGGTTTCGATGGAAGTTATACCTGAGGGTCACCGGATGTCGCTAGGTGGGCAGCGGGAGGCCGGATCTGCCTAGACTATGACAGCGAGGAAGAAGGGGTCGGAGGCCCTCCCTCGCCAGCGATGCTTGGGATAGAACGACAAGGCACGCTGATCGGTATGCACCAGTAGTGGGTAAGAGCCATCGCCGAGGATGACCATGTGAATGTTGCACCTTCTCACCTTCCCCAGCGGAGAGGATCTGGCTGGATCTATGACCAGCGATGAGCAGAGAGAGAGAGAGTGGCCACCGCTGTTGTGTTTAGATCTGGAGAGGACGAGACAGTGTGAAGAGAGCAACACTAGCAAGAAAGCGCAGAGGCTCCTGCTTATATAGTGGAGGACTAGTTTTCTTTTGTCTACCGGAGCCAGCTTGACCTCGTCAATGACTGTCGAGAAGTCTTCATGCACGTGCCCTAGAGGCGCAGTTGTCGTCATTCGGATCTGAAGCACTGGATTATAACATATAACATGAAAAAATGCCACATGACAAGAAATCATAGCCTCACTACCGAAAGGAGACAAGATGAATCCCGACGGACAAACTAGACGAGGATCAAAGCTCAAATTAAAGATAAACTCGTAGAAAAGGGGTCCGTCGATAAATGTCCTCATTAACATAGCCGGCTTGACCTAGATGGCAGCCGGGTAGTCTTCGTGCATGTGCCCCCAATGACTAGCCCAACTCAGTTGTCGCTATTTAACCCTCGCAGTGATCCGAAGCACATGACACCTAATTTTGTGAGATCACAAGAAACCTTTTTTTAGATCTCACCAGAACTACAGCCCTGTACAACACAGCCTGCATGATATGTAGACGATAGACAATCCAGGCGTGTCTGCTGGAGTCTGGTCACATGCATGGACGAACTGATCTTCCGTGTCTTGCAGGGATCGTCCAGGCACCAACATATGTACTCCCTCCGTTCCCAAATATTTGTCTTTCTAGAAATTTCAACAAGTGACTACATACGAAGCAAAATGAGTGAATCTACACTCTAAAATATGTCTACATACATCTATATGTTGTGTCCATTTGAAATGCCCAGAAAGACAAATAGTTTGGAATGGAGGGAGTACAACACTTCTCTAGTACTATCGCTCATCTCTCTCTTCTATTAACTCACCCGACTTGTGGGGACGGGGAGTGTGCCTATGGTCGGTTCTCAATTGCGGTCCCACATGTGTGTGCAAAAGCAATATGACGCGCATTCCATTCAAAGACCGGCGTGCCAGACCGACCGACCATCGGGGGTGCGACGCGAACACGAAGGGCGTGCTGTACACTCCGTACATGTGTACCGCCGTTTTCTTGAGGCTTTGCTCCATGGCGCAATCCATGGATGCAAAATTAGTATATACTGTACTATTTAAAAGTCGAGGGCGGGGCTTTTCCTAAATCGTAGGTGGGGCAGTTCCGCCTAGTCGGTTTGACAAAGACGCGAGAAGATGAGGGAGTAGGCTGCTGCAAATGTAGGACTGTGTGATTTGACAGCGAGTTACTGCTTGATAGGTGGGGCCCCATGATTTGACTTTCCATTATCATTTTAACTGCGGTGCTACGACCAACGTGAGTCTCTCGATTCCTGACTACCTCCATACAGGCGCCTGTCCCAATGCTCCACCATGTAGAGGCTGGCTCTTGCATGAGAGCCCACTCCTCCACTTTTTCCTTGCCTCTTTCCTCCACATATGCAAAAATGCCATGTAAAGCGGGCTTATAGCCCACTATTGTACTTACTTGCTCCTACAGGTGCTAAGCTTGCCACATAGGCATAAAGTCTGATATGGCAAGTTAATTAAGAAGAGAGAGACTAGTTTGGTGACCCAAGGAAAAAACGGTGCTAAGCGCATGTACCTAGGTGAAAAGACAATTTTGAGTCTATAGCTAATTAAATGAAGCAAACTTAGCAACAAAAAACTAAGCACCTATGCATTGGGGACTTGATTGCTAAGCCATTTAATGCCCTTAGCACCTCATCTAAGCACCATTTCATTGGAAGAGGTCACTCCTTGGAAAATTCAATAAATACTACGAAGAAAGAGATAGAGAGAAGTAAAAAAACTCTTATAGACAACCTTATAGCTAACCTTGTTGTAGTATGAGTGACTAAGTGATGACTATGTATGACATGCCAACATCAGATAGCCTAACGCACCGTGTTAAATCTCCAAGGGCGCGACCGTGTGAGCGAGGCGACAGTCGTGGTAGGCGCGACCATGATACAGGCTGAAGGCAGCCCTTGGATCTGAGATCGAACTGTCGCATGCTAAGTTGCTGAAAATTTGCAGAATAACCCTCCAAGATTGGATATTCATCCATAGGTCTAGAATCACGCCATGCAGCCGTTTGATCCCAGATCCAAGGGCTCTCGGAAGCCCGTATCATTGGAGAATGGAAAGCTTCGTATCACCTGTAATTTTCCCGACGCTTGACATGACATCGAAAGCCATTTAATTGGGCGTCGAGTAGACATGACATCTAATTGGGCCCCCATAGTATTGTGCATGAATCCATTTATCCACCAGGCAATCCACTACCCTGCCGTTCACACGCCCCACTCAGCATTTTTACAATCGAAAAACCGCTGGCAGTTTGTTCCTACTCATCCCCGGACGTCCTTTAACATTACGGCAGTTCGCTCCTAGTCGTACCGTCCTTTCACATTACGGCAGTTCCACTAATCCTAACCCTCCTCCCAAATCCATCATGTCCCAAATCTCCATGATTGGCAGTGAGTACAAGGTTAGAACCATCACTGGTGATGAGTTCAACGTCATCTACACCCGTTCTTCCGCAGTGGTGAAAGGATGCCTTGCTCGCTTCAGACGCATGTTCGTAAACTCAAATGATGAGTGGGTCGCTGGGCTAGATGTTGAGTACACCACAGTCCTGGGACAAGAGAAGGATCTAAAGGAGGAATAGAAGAAGAAGCCCGCCGTGATCCAGGTTTGCGTGCATGACTTATGCTTGGTCTACCACATATACCATGCCGATGTTGAGTGCCAGGATTTTAAGAACTTCCTCAAGGACGGCCTAGTCAAATTCGTTACTGTAGACTTTACGAACGACAAAAGAGTCCTGGTTCAGATAGGTCTTGTTGTAGGCAACCCCTTCGACCTCCAAAAGAATCGGCTGTTGCCCTCCTGTGATCAGCCTTCAATGCTGACCCTGACAGGAGCCATGGTTCATCCTTCATAGGGTAAACTGGAGAAACCTCTGCACACGTTTCATCATAATGCATGGCAATGGAATGTACTAGATATAAACCACATCCAGTACACTACAATGGATGGCTACCTTTCTTTCAATATCTACAAGGTTTGGATGAAGAGCAAGAGCCAAGTGCGCTGTTCAAGCAAAGAAGTATCGGCCAAGAGGAAGAGGGACAAGGACGAAGTTGAGGACGTGGATGAGGACTCCGAGTAAGGTGGCAGTGTCGTTGCTCATGGTGGTTTTAATGCAGTGTCTACCGGATTAGTTGCTTAGTTTAATTTCAGGTGTGCTTAGTTTAATTTGAGGGGTGTGTTGTGCTGAGCCCCCAACAGAACTATGTTATGTTTCTTCTCTTTACATTTCTTACATTTGATCTTTTAGTTGGTATAGTACTACACTCATTTCTTCACATTATATACGTACAATATATATGGCCAACATCATATAGCCAGCAGTTTAGTTGTCAAAGAATTTTAGGGTGCTTAGTTTTGTCAAAGAATTCCAGGGTGCTTAGTTTTATTTGAGGGGTGTGTTGTGCTGGACACCATTATTGTGACTCAAATCTCTTTTGCCATGTTATGATGACATAAATATCAATGGACCAACATGCCAGCTCTCCCTCTATCTCACTACAGTAAAATAAAGTGTGGGGCCTACTTGATCCCAACAGCGTTCTTATTGTCCTGTAAAATTATTCTCTTGGTTACTCCTGCTAAGCGGGGCCACACTTATCATTGTGAGAATCGGCTTATTTTTGTCATGTAACATGGTCAAAGGGTTTGACGTGAAAATAACAATGTGTAATGGCATTTTGAGCAAACATCTAACTTAACGATGGCATTTTTGAGATATCTAATTGCATTTTGAGCAGGCATCTCACGGATCGATGGCATTTTTGAGTAGTTGTAACTTCTGATGGCAAAACTGAGTAGTGATACACAACTAGTGGCATAAATAATAAGAACCCAAGAATTAAATAGGTATGCTAATTTCTATATTTCTTTAATAGTACTATATGCATAATTTGGCGACGAGCGCTCTCTATATGTACCACATTTTTTCTTTAATTTCATCTTGTTAGTTTTGTTCCATGGCGCAGTCCATCGATACTACTACTGTACAAAAGTATACATTTTTTAAAAGGCTAGAGGGTGGGGCAGTCTAGCTTGGTCATTTTCACGAGATGTGAGGGCCTTTGTGATTTGATGGCTCATTACTGTTGGAAGGCGGGGTCTTGTGATTTGACTGCTTGTATAAATGTGCCGACGACCTGAGAGGAGCAAAGAACCGTGCGGTATACTCAAGTTTTCCTCTGGAGTAGTACTACGAGGGAGGAGCACGAAACACGGCGGCCCAGTGACATATGGCGATAAAAAATGATCTAATTTGCTAGTCATCTCATTGTTAGCATTGTTCTATCCATGCCTCGCAGAGAACATGACACGTGCGGTGAAACACCCGAAGCAAAAGAAGAAACATAGGAGCAAAAGAAGAAGGAAGATTATCACCCCAAATGATCTAATTCACCGCGGAGTCGTAACTGCTTCTTCATAGCCTCCACGACCTCCATATTCTTGTGTGTCTCCTCCACCATCTTCTTCATTCTGTCCATGACGCGAGATTTCTCGACGCGAGCCTTCATCATCTGTTCACGGCCGCATTACATACCTTGACAACAGCCAGGTGCTCGATGCGGAGCTTCGCCAACTCCTCCTTTTGTTCCATGAAGAGGGCCTGCAACATCTTCATCGAGGAACTACTATTCTCATGTAGCTTCTTCCAGCCGGCATTCTTCTCCTTCAGCAGGTCGAGCTTGTGGCAAAGCTTTGCCTTGTCCTCCTGAAGTTGCAGGATTTTGCCAGTCGCCTTCTTCTCCGAGGCAATGCTCTTCTTCAGCAGCATCACCAAGCCGGCGGTCAACTCCCCCTGCTTATTGAGCTTAGCGGGCATGTCGTCGAGGCTCTCCTTCAGCAGGTCCACCAAGCTGTGGATGAACTCCTTCTGCTTATTGAGGTGCTTATTGAGCTGATCAGGCATGCCGTCGAGGGATAACGACTGCAGCACCGCTAGCTCGGCATGTTCGCCTCCGCGGCTAGGGCGCTCCTGGGAGCCATCGCCTTCCCGTGAGAGATCTTTCGAAGTCTCTGCATGGCGGCGAGCTCTCTTTTTTTCCGCAACCTTGGGTGTTGCTCTCTTGTTACGAGTAGTTCTCAACCTAGAGCTCTGCACACCGGCCATGGCAAGGACGGACGAAGAAGAAGGACTTATGACGAGGAAATCTAGAGTAATTTTCGGTTAGGTAGTTCCCCTTTTTATAACCTAAGTAATAGCACTAGTACTAATACCTGCGCAGTGGGAACACGTTCAGGTTTGGTGCGTACTAGTAGGTGTGAGCAGGCTTGCACTTAATTGTAGCACTAGTACTTTTGAATGTGATGGGAACAAGGTAAATATTAATTGATGGTTTTGGTTTCGAGGCCCGAAAGGGCTCCCGATGAGTTTAGTGGAAAAATTTCAAGTAGACTACACTGCTCAAATGCGTAAATATTAAGTTACTATCAAAAATTGGCACAAAATACGAAGGAGACCAATGGAAGTACGACTAGCAACCCATGATTTAACTACTCACATGCGCGTAGTGGAGTAGTAATGTCTTTCTTCCGCCCTCACGTCCACTCAATTTGCATGCGCCGTATTAATTGACCATCAATGAAGTGAAGGACTTTACATGCGTCAAATTATCACATGGGGTGGATCTTGGTACAAAATTGCGTCCGCCCGTGTACCCGCGTGTGCATGCGAGGGAATGAGTGCGTGCATGGCGTGCATGCACATCTTCGCTTTGTGCATGTACCGCGAGTGTGGCTCAGAGAGGACGAGTACATTCCTCTAGAACCAGCAGCACATCACTGTGATCAATCCACACAAGGAGGTCGCGACAACGCCTCCACATGTGCCATGTGGCTTCATGAACTGTAAGAGAGACACTGTGTAGCGTGCCATTGGAATTCTAATTTACGTGTTTTGCACATACTCGAAGTACTAGTAAGGTACACATGCATTGCACGCATCAGATTTTGCAACCAAATTATGAATAAATACCACACTATAGCATGTAAGCTCTGAGTCATGTATGCCTAATGTAGACCGTAGTTTAATTCTTATAGTTCATCTGATTCAAAATCAATTAGTTTTTATAAAAAAGCTAGGGCCTCTTTGATTCGTAGGATTTCCAAAATGTGGGAATAGGAAAGACATGGGATTAGAGTGGAATGTCGTCTTGAATCCTACAGGATTGTACGAGTGTTTGATTATGCATAGAAAAAATGCAGAATTCTTTCAAAGAGGTTGTAGTGGATGGGATGTTTCCTATGAAATCCAGTGCAAATGAATCATATGGAAAAATTCCTATGGTTTGCAATCCTACGAATCAAACAACCAAGATAGGAAAAATTCCTAAGGATTAGAATCCTCCAAATTTCCTTTGAGAATCCTTTGAATCAAAGAAGCCCGTAATCTATTCTATGATCCATGGAATTGTGCATTGTAAATCATATAGTAAAAACAAATAATGGCAATTCAACTAGAAAAAAGTTTGGGCAGTTATGATACGGAAGATTCTAGAACAAAGGAGAACTACTGTTGTTTTGAGGTTTGTGCGTTATGCTTAAGTTCAACCATGGAGTCTGCTAGATTGTACATGTGGCAAAATCCCGTGGGGGCCTAGAAGATGGTGCGAGGCACCGAGTGGAGGAAGACTATGAAGGAGTGCACAAGTGTGAGATCGATATTTAGAGAGAGGGGGCGAGAACATGCGCTGTTACACGAAGTGGCGGAGCCATGAAAAATAAATGAGCTAGGGGGCCAAGCATTGCTAATCCTTTACGAGGAGGGCTAGTGCATCAACTTAAACCATTTTTACCAGCAATTGTCTAATGATCACATTCATATTAGCCTCGATATGTAGTGATGTTATACGGGGGGTAGGGCCCTTGCTGCCCCCTGTCTTCGCCATTGTGCGCGTGTCTGAGAGATGAAGTGGAAGGCATGGATGATGAGAGGGGGACGTTGGATATATCATTAATATGGGTGTATTAGCTATATATGTAATCCTATATAGAGAGGTATAGATTGATCGATGTGGACGTGGGAAAGAGGATGAGACCTCACTAGATATATAGATTGATCGGTTTGTTTTCCTAGCTATATACACAAACACATAGAGGAACATCGATCGTTGCGCATGCACGTGAGAGATAAATAATGCCAGATATGATGGAGAGGGGGATGTCTGTGTGTGTGCCTGCATGGGTGACCGACCTGAAGAAAAAGATTGCATGTGTGCGATGGATAATGCCGACTGGTAGTGTGTGTGCAAGCATGCACGAGAGAAAGTTAGTGGTACAATTATAAAGAGAAGACGACAGTGTGGGTGTAAAATACTAGGTGAGGCCATAATCAATGTAAAGTTGAATTCAAATATTCGAATAAGAGATCATGATGTTTGAAACCCATGCATGCATGAATATAACGGAGATCTGCGCGGTGTGGTTTGTAAATGAGCATGTTGTAATGTATACACATTGAACAAGGTTTGACTGATTTGAATTTGAGATACCGATGGCAGACATCGTTTGGCCGAATTGCACTACATGGACCCACTATTCTAATTGGAGATGATAAGTGGCTTTCGCATCACATATCTATATCTATACCCCTATCACTACAAAAAAAGGACACATCCGTGACAGTTTGGGCCGAACGAAAAAAAAATTCTGTCATATTTATGACACTTCTATGACGATAATTGTGAAAAAACCCGGTATCATCATAGATGTGGTGGGCTCCTACTTCTATGACAAAAAATCATGACAGAAAATGGGCTTTTTGTCCTGGGCGGGCCGGAGACGTAGCTGCATGACATTCTTTGGGCCGTCCATGACGGAAAAACCGTGGTAGAAGCAAGGGCGAGGAAAACTTCGAGGAGTTCCCGGTTACGGTGGGAGGTCGGGGTCCGAGCGATGCGTGTTTCTCTCGTACACGTACGCGCGTGTGTGCGAGGCGTTGGCTCTAACTGAACCCGAGTGAGGCATTGATAACCCACAAGTGTAGGGGATCGCAACAGCTTTCGAGGGTAAAGTATTCAACCCAAATTTATCGATTCGACACAAGGGGAGCCAAAGAATATTCTTTAGTATTAGCAGTTGAGTTGTCAATTCAACCACACCTGGATAACTTAGTATCTGCGGCAAAGTGTTTAGTAGCAAAGTAGTATGATAATAAAGGTAACAGTGGCAAAAGTAATATTTTTGGGTTTTGTATTGATTGTAACAATAGCAACGGAAAAGTAAATAAGCGAAACACAAGATATCAAAAGCTCGTAGGCAATGGATCGGTGATGAATAATTATGTCTGATCCAATTCCTCATGTAATAGCTATAACATAGGGTGATATAGAACTAGCTCCAATTCATCAATGTAATGTAGGCATGTATTCCGTATATAGTCATACATGCTTATGGAAAAGAACTTGCATGACATCTTCTGTCCTACCCTCCCGTGGCAGCGGGGTCCTAGCGGAAACTAAGGGATATTAAGGCCTCCTTTTAATGGAGAACCGGAACAAAGCATTAGCACATAGTGAATACATGAACTCCTCAAACTACGGTCATTACCGAGAAGTATCTTGATTTTTGTCACTTCGGGGTTGTCGTATAATAACACGTAATAGGTGACTGATGTCTACTACACAACCTTCTTCTTGTAGACGTTGTTGGGCCTGCAAGTGCACAGGTTTGTAGGACAATAGCAAATTTCCCTCAAGTGGATGGCCTAAGGTTTAGCAATCCGTAGGAGGCGTAGGATGAAGATGGTCTCTCTCAAAGAACCCTGCAACCAAGTAACAAAGAGTCTCTTGTGTCCCCAACACAACCAATACAATGGTAAATTATATAGGTGCACTAGTTCGGCGAAGAGATAGTGATACAAGTGCAAAATAGATAGTAGATATAGGTTTTTGTAATATGAAAATAAAAAACAGCAAGGTAATTAATGATAAAAGTGAGCGTAAACGGTATTGCAATGATAGGAAACAAGGCCTAGGGTTCATACTTTCACTAGTGCAAGTTCTCTCAACAATAATAACATAGATAGATCATATAGCAAGCCCTCAACATGCAACAAAGAGTCACTCCAAAGCCACTAATAATAGAGAACAAACATAGAGATTATGGTAGGGTATGAAACCACCTCAAAGTTATTCTTTTGGATCGATCTATAAAAGAGTTCATACTAGAATAACACCTTAAACAACAAATCAACCAAAACCCTAATGTCACCTAGATACTCCATTGTCACTTCAAGTATGTGTGGGCATGATTATACGATATGCATCACACATTCTCAGATTCATCCAACCAACATAAAAGTACTTCAAAGAGTGCTCCAAAGTTTCTACCGGAGAGTCAAGAACATGTGCCAACCCCTATTCATAGGTTCATGGGCGGAACCCGCAAGTTGGTCACCAAAACATACATCAAGAGGCACGTCATATCCCATTGTCACCACAGATAAACATGGCAAGACATACATCAAGTGTTCTCAAAGTAAAGACTCAATCCGATAAGATAACTTCAAAGGGGAAACTCAACTCATCACAAGAGAGTAGAGGGGGAGAAACATCATAAGATCCAACTACAATAGCAAAGCTCGCGATACATCAAGATCGTGCCATAGAGAGAACACAAGAGAGAGAGAGAGAGATCAAACACATAGCTAGTGGTACATACCCTCAGCCCCGAGGGTGAACTACTCCCTCCTCGTCATGGAGAGCATCGGGATGATGAAGATGGCCACCGGTGATAGGTTCCCCCTCCGGCAGGTTGCCGGAACGGGCTCCCGAGAGGTTTTTGGTGGCTACAGAGGCTTGCGGCAGCGGAACTCCCGATCTATCTTGATTTTTGATGGTTTTAGGGTACGTAGGCATATATAGGCGAAAGAAGTTGGTCGGGAGGTGCTCAAGGGGCCCACGAGACATGGGGGAGCCCTACAGGGGGGCGCCCTCCTATCTCGTGGAGTCCTCGAGGATCTTCTGACGTGAACTCCAAGTCTCCAGGATCATATTCTTCCAAAAAATCACGATACTGAAGGTTTCATTCTGTTTGGACTCCGTTTGATATTCCTTTTCTTTGAAATACTGAAACAGGCAATAAAACAACAATATGGGCTGGGCCTTCGGTTAATAGGTTAGTCACAAAAGTAATATAAAAGTGTATAATAAACCCATAATCATTCAAAACAGGTAATATAATAGCATGGAACAACCAAAAATTATAGATACATTGGAGACGTATCAAGCATCCCCAAGCTTAATTCCTGCTCGTCCTCGAGTAGGTAAACGATAAAAACAGAATTTTTGATGTGGAATGCTACCTAGCATGATTCTCAAAGTAATTTTCTTTATTGTGGCATGAATGTTCAGATCCAAATGATTCAAAATAAAAGTTCATATTGATAAAAGAAATAGTAACACTTCAAGCATACTAATCAAAGTAATCATGTGTTCTCAACATAACATGGCAAAAGAAAGTTCATCCCTACAAAATCACATAGTTAGGCTATGCTTCATTTTTGTCACACAAAGATGTTCCCAACTTCTATACCCTCGATGACAAGCCAAGCAATTGTTTCATACTTAAATAATCTCAAACTTTTTCAACCTTCACGCAATACATGAGCGTGAGCCATGGATATAGCACTATGGGTGGAATAGAATATGATGATGGGGATTGTGTGGAAAAGACAAAAAAGGAGAAAGTCTCACATTGACGAGGATAATCAATGGGCTATGGAGATGCCCATCAATTGATGTCAACATGAGGAGTAGGCATTGCCATGCAACGGATGCACTAGAGCTATAAACGAATGCTCAACAAAAGAAAACTAGCGGATGTGCATCCAACTTGCTTGCTCACGAAGACCTAGGGCATTTGAGGAAGCCCATTGTAGGAATATACAAGCCAAGTTCTATAATGAAAAATTCCCACTAGTATGAAAAAGACAACTTATGAGACTCACTATATGAAAAACATGGTGCTACTTTGAAGCACAATATATGAGACGCACTACATGAAGAACAAGGTGCTATTTTGAAGCACATGTGTGGAAAAAGAGATAGTAACATTGCCCTTTTTTTATTTTTTTTATTTTTTTTTCTTTTTCCTTTTTTTGGGCCTTTTTTGGCATTTTTTGGGCAATGCTCTAATAATTATGATCATTACACTTTCATTGATTACAACATATGAATTACAACTCGAAACTAGAACAAGATATGACTCTATATGAATGCCTCCGGCGGAGTACCGGGATGGTGCAATGAATCAAGAGTGACATGTATGAAAAATAATGCATGGTGGCTTTGACACTAATACGATGTCAACTACATGATAATGCAATGGCAATATGACAAAAGTAAAGTATGTCATGATGATGAACGGAACGGTGGAAAGTTGCATGGCAATATATCTCGGAATGGCTATGGAAATGCCATAATAGGTAGGTATGGTGGCTGTTTTGAGGAAGATATAAGGAGGTTTATGTGTGATAGAGTGTATCGTATCACGGGGTTTGGATGCACCGACGAAGTTTGCACCAACTCTCAAGGTGAGAAAGGGCAATGCACGGTACCGAAGAGGCTAGCAAAGGCAGAAAGGTAAAAGTGTGTATAATCCATGGACTCAACATTAGTCAAAAGAACTCATATACTTATTGCAAAAATTTAGAAGTCATAAAAAATTCAAGTACTACGCGCATGCTCCTAGGGGGATAGATTGGTAGGAAAAGACCATCGCTCGTCCCCGACCGCCACTCATAAGAATGCACAAGCCAGGTACGCTTCATGTTTCAAATTTGTTACACAACTTTAACCATACATGCATGCTACGGGACTTGCTAACTTCAACACAAGCATTCTTTAAATTCATAATCACCCAACTAGCATGACTTTAATATCACTTCCTCCATATCTCAAAACAATTATCAAGTATCAAATTGATCATAGCATCCAATTCACTTCCTATGATAGTTTTTATTATACCCAACTTGGATGCCTACCATTCTAGGACCAATTTTATGATAATAGAAAATACCATGCTGTTCTAAAAGACTCTCAAAATAATATAAGTGAAGCATGAGAGACTAGCAATTTCTACAAAATATAACCACCGCCGTGCTCTAAAAGATATTAGTGATGCACTAGAGCAAATGACAAACTACTCCGAAAGATATAAGTGAAGAACAATGAGTAGCTAAATAATTATGCAACTATGCGAAGACTCTCTAACATTAAAGAATTTCAGATCTCGGTATCTTATCAAGCAGCAAGCAAAACAAAATAAAATGACAATGCAAGGATAGCACAACTCATGTGAAGAAGCAAAAACATAGGTTCAACCGATACTAACCGATAGTTGTTGAAGAAGAAAGGTGGGATGCCTACCGGGGCATCCCCAAGCTTAGATGCTTGAGACTTCTTGAAATATTATCTTGGGGTGCCTTGGGAATCCCCAAGCTTGAATTTTTGTGTCTCCTTAATTCCTCTCATATCATTGTTTCTCTTCTTTTTATCAAAAGCTTCATCCACAACAAACTCAACAAGAACTCGTGAGATAGGTTAGTATAAACCAATGCAAAACCTTATCAATTTCTACTATAACAAATCACTTAAATTATTATTCAACATTGAATACTAAATGCCTCTGCATATTTAATACTCCTATCCTCAAATAGAATCATTAAACAAGCAAACATATGCAAACAATGCAAACATAACAGCAATCTGTCAAAACAGTACAGTCTGTAAAGAATGCAAGAGTATCCATACTTTCCTAACTCAAAAAATTATGAAATAAAATTCCCACTGTAGTAAAGTTATCAGATATCATTACGCAAAAGGTTTGAGCATTATATCATTCTCTGACTTCTCTAGGGAATTTTTGCAACAGGGGTAAACTTTCTGTTTTCAAACAGCAACATGTATACTAGCAAAATAAGCATGGTAAAGGCTATCCTTGACTTTTTTATTGAAACTAAAGATGAAAAACATTATTATAAATAAAAAAAGCAAATACTAAAAAAATAAAATGATGCTCCAAGCAAAACACATATCATGTGGTGAATAAAAATATGGCTCCAAGTAAAGTTACCGATGAACGAAGACGAAAGAGGGGATGCCTTCCGGGGCATCCCCAAGCTTAGGCTCTTGGTTGTCCTTGAATATTACCTTGGGGTGCCTTGGGCATCCCCAAGCTTAGGCTCTTGCCACTCCTTATTCCATAGTCCATCGAATCTTTACCCAAAACTTGAAAACTCCACAACACAAAACTCAACAGAAAACTCGTAAGCTCGTTAGTATAAGAAAATAAAACCACCACTTAGGTACTGTAATGAACTCATTCTAAATTCATATTGGTGTAATATCTAATGTACTTCAACTTATCTATGGTTCGTACCCTCCGATACTACTCATAGATTCATCAAAATAAGCAAACAACACATAGAAAACAGAATCTGTCAAAAATAGAACAGTCTGTAGTAATCTGTATCAAACGTATACTTATGGAGCTCCAAAGGAAATATGTGTACCAATCCATAGCAAAAGGAATCCGATCAGAAGCACGTTTCTGTGAATTAACAAAACTAATTTGCTGGGTGCAAAAGTTTCTGACTTTCAGCAGGATCAACACAACTATCACCGTAAGCTATCCTAAAGGTCTTACTTGGCACTTTATTGAAACAAAAGATATAAAACATGATTAATACAGTAGCGTAATCATGTGAACACACAAAAACAGTAAGGATAAATATTGGGTTGTCTCCCAACAAGCGCTTTTCTTTAATGCCTTTCTAGCTAGGCATGATGATGACAATATGCTCACATAAAAGCTAAGAATTGAAGCATAACGGGAGCATCATGAAGCATATGACGAGCACATTTAAGTCTAACCCACTTCCTATGCATAGGTATTTTGTGAGAAAACAACTTATGGGAACAACAATCAACTAGCATAGGAAGGTAAAACAAGCATAGCTTCAAGATTTTCAACACATAGAGAGGAAACTTGACATTATTGCAATTCCTACAAGCATATATTCCTCCCTCGTAATAATTTTCAGTAGCATCATGAATGAATTCAACAATATAACTAGCACCTAAAGCATTCTTTTCATGATTTACAAGCATAGAATTTTTACTACTCTCCACATAAGCAAAATTCTTCTCATTCGGAATAGTGGGAGTATCATAAAAGACTTGAACACTAAAAATTATTTCTACATTAAAAGAGTAATGTTTAGAAAAAGGGTAATCATAATCATGACAAGTTTTATAAATATAATCATCACTACTTTTTATAGCATAAGTTTCATCACAATAATCATCATAAGTAGCAACTTAGTTCTCATCATAATCGATTGAAACCTCTCCCAAGATAGTGGAATCACCAAATAAAGTTGACACTCTTCTAAATCCACTTTCGTATTCATCACAATAAAATTCAACATCCTCCAAAATAGTGGGATCACTACTTCCTAAAGTTGACACTCTTCCGAACCCACTTTCATTAATATAATCATCATAGGTAGGAGGCATGCTATCATCATAATAAATTTGCTCATCAAAACTTGGGGGACAAAAAATATCATCTTCATCAAACATTGCTTCCCCAAGCTTGTGGCCTTGCATATCATTAGCATAATGGATATTCAAGGAATTCATACTAACAACATTGCAATCATGCGCATCATTCAAAGATTTAGTATCAAACATTCTCTAGATTTCTTCTTCTAGCACTTGAGCACAATTTTTCTTTCCATCATTCTCAAGAAATATATTAAAAAGATGAAGCGTATGAGACAAACTCAAATCCATTTTTTTGTAGTTTTCTTTTATAAACTAAACTAGTGATAAAACAAGAAACAAAAAGATTCGATTGCAAGATCTAAAGATATACATTCAAGCACTAACCTCCCCGGCAACGGCGCCCGAAAAGAGCTTAGTTGATGGGGTGTGAGTGAGTGCCCTTTACCTAGCCTCCCCGGCAATGGTGCCAGAAAAGAGCTTGATGTCTACTACACCACCTTCTTCTTGTAGACGTTGTTGGGCCTGCAAGTGCACAGGTTTGTAGGACAGTAGCAAATTTCCCTCAAGTCGATGACCTAAGGTTTATCAATCCGTAGGAGGCGTAGGATGAAGATGGTCTCTCTCAAACAACCCTGCAACCAAATAACAAAGAGTCTCTTGTGTCCCCAACACACCCAATACAATGGTAAATTGTATAGGTGCGCTAGTTCGGCAAAGAGATAGTGATACAAGTGCAAAATAGATAGTAGATATAGGTTTTTGTAATATGAAAATATAAAAACAGCAAGGTAACTAATGATAAAAGTGAGCGTAAACAGTATTGCAATGATAGGAAACAAGGCCTAGGGTTCATACTTTCACTAGTGCAAGTTCTCTCAACAATAATAACATAGATAGATCATATAACAAGACCTCAACATGCAACAAAGAGTCACTCTGAAGCCACTAATAGCGGAGAACAAACGTAGAGATTTGGTAGGGTACGAAACCACCTCAAAGTTATTCTTTTGGATCGATCTATAAAAGAGTTCGTACTAGAATAACACCTTAAGACACAAATCAACCAAAACCCTAATATCACCTAGATACTCCATTGTCACTTCAAGTATCCGTGGGCATGATTATACGATATGCATCACACAATCTCAGATTCATCCAACCAACATAAAAGTACTTCAAAGAGTGCCCCAAAGTTTCTACCTGAGAGTCAAGAACGTGTGCCAACCCCTATGCATAGGTTCATGGGCGGAACCCGCAAGTTGGTCACCAAAACATACATCAAGAGGCACGTGATATCCCATTGTCACCACAGATAAACACGACAAGACATACATAAAGTGTTCTCAAAGTAAAGACTCAATCCGATAAGATAACTTCAAAGGGGAAACTCAATTCATCACAAGAGAGTAGACGGGGAGAAACATCATAAGATCCAACTACAATAGCAAAGATCGCGATACCTCAAGATCGTGCCATAGAGAGAACACGAGAGAGAGAGATCAAACACATAGCTACTGGTACATACCCTCAGCCCCGAGGGTGAACTACTCCTTCCTCGTCATGGAGAGCGCCGGGATGATGAAGATGGCCACCGGTGATGGGTTCCCCCTCCGGCAGGGTGCCGGAACGGGCTCTCGGGAGGATTTTGGTGGCTATAGAGGCTTGCGGCGGCGGAACTCCGGATCTATCTTGGCATATATAGGCGAAAGAAGTCGGTCGAGAGGTGCTCGAGGGGCCCACGAGACAGGGGGCGCCCTACAGGGGGGCGCCGTCCTATCTCGAGGAGTCCTCGAGGATCTTCTGACGTGAATTCCAAGTCTTCAGGATCATATTCTTCCAAAAATTCATGATGTCGAAGGTTTCATTCCGTTTGGACTCCGTTTGATATTCCTTTTCTTCGAAATACTGAAACAGGCAATAAAACAGCAATATGGGTTGGGCCTCTGTTTAATAGGTTAGTCCCAAAAGTAATTTAAAAGTGTATAATAAAGCCCATAATCATTCAAAACAGGTAATATAATAGCATGGAACAATAAAAAATTATAGATACCTTGGAGACGTATCAGTGACTATGGAGTTGCAAGATAGGATCAAGAATACACATATATTCATGAAAACATAGTAGGTTCAGATCTGAAATCATGGCACTCGGGCCCTAGTGACAAGCATTAAGCATAGCAAAGTCATAGCAACATCAATCCCAGAACATAGTGGATACTAGGGATCAAACCCTAACAAAACTAACTTGATTACGTGGTAAATCTCATCCAACCCATCACCGTCCAGCAAGCCTACGATGGAATTACTCACGCACGGTGGTGAGCATCATGAAATTGGTGATGGAGGATGATTGATGATGATGACGGCGACGAATCCCCCTCTTCGGAGCCCCGAACGGACTCCAGATCAACCCCCCCCCCAGAGAGATTAGGACTTGGCGGCGGATCCGTATCGTAAAACGCGATGAAACTTTCTCTCTGATCCCCCCCCGAACGTGAATATATGGAGTTGGAGTTGAGGTCGGTGGAGATCCAGGGGGTCCACGAGATTAGGGGGCGCGCCCCCCTGTCTCGTGGACAGGCCTTGGGCCCCTGGTGTATTTCTTTCGCCCATAATTCTTATAATTCCAAAAAGTGCCTCCATGGATTTTCAGGACATTCCGAGAACTTTCTTTTCTACACATAAAACAACATCATGGCAGTTCTGCTGAAAACATTGTCAGTCCGGGTTAGTTTCATTCAAATCATGCAAGTTAGAGTCCAAAACAAGGGCATAAGTGTTTGGAAAAGTAGATACGTTGGAGACGTATCAACTCCCCCAAGCTTAAACCTTTGCTTGTCCTCAAGCAATTCAGTTGATAAACTGAAAGTGATAAAGAAAAACTTTTACAAACTCTGTTTGCTCTTGTTGTTGTAACATGAAAAGCCAGCATTCAGGTTTCAGCAAATATTATGAACTAACCATACTCACAATAACACCTAGGTCTCACAATTACTCATATCAATAGCATAATCAGCTAGCGAGCCATAATAATAAAACTCGGATGACAACACTTTCTCAAAACAATCATAACATGATATAACAAAATGGTATCTCGCTAGCTCTTTCTGAGATTGCAAAACATAAATGCAGAGCACCTTTAAAGATCAAGGACCGACTAAACACTTTAATTCATGGTAAAAGAGATCCAGTCAAGTCATACCCAATATAAACCAACAGTAATGAATGCAAAATGACAGTGTGCTCTCTAGCGGGTGCTTTTTAATAAGAAGGTGATGACTCAACATAAAATTAAATAGATAGGCCCTTCGTAGAGGGAAGGAGGGATTTGTGGAGGTGCCAGAGCTCGATTTTAAAATAGAGATTGACTAACATTTTGAGCGGCATACTTTTGCTGTCAATGCAACAACTATGAGATGGCTGTATCTTCCATACTACATGCATTATAGGAAGTTCCCAAACAGAATGGTAAAGGTTTATACTCCCCTAACCACCAACAAGCATCAATCCATGGCTTGCCCGAAACAACGAGTGCCTCCAACTAACAACAGCCCTCGGGAAGTTTTGTTTAGTTATTTTGATTTGCTTTGATCTTTTTGGATCATGGGACTGGGCATCCCGGTTTCCGGCCCTTTCTCATGAATGAGGAGCGGAGTCCACTCCTCTTTAGAATAACCCACCTAGCATGGAAGATATAGGCAGCCCTAGTTGAAACATTAGCTGCTCGAGCATACAAAACAGAATTTCATTTGAAGGTTTGGAGTTTCGCACATACAAATTTACCTGGAACGGCAGGTAAATACCGCATATAGGAAGGTAAGGTGGACTCATATGGAACAACTTTGGGGTTCAAGGAGTTTGGATGCACAAGCAGTATTCCCGCTTAGTACAGGTGAAGGCTAGCAAAAGACTGGGAAGCGACCAACTGAGAGGGCGATAACAGTCATAAACATGCATTAAAATTAATTCACACCGAGTCATGAACATAAATATCATGAAGGCTATGTTGATTTGTTTCAACTACATGCGTGAACATGTGCCAAGTCGAGTCACTCAATTCATTCAAAGGAGGATACCATCCCATCATACCACACCATAATCATTCTAATAGCATGTTGGCACGCAAGGTAAACCATTATAACTCATAGCTAATCAAGCATGGCACAAGCAACTATAATCTCTAAATGTCATTGCAAATATGTTTACTTCATAATAAGCTGAATCAGGAATGATGAACTCATCATATTTGCAAAAACAAGAGAGGTCGAGTTCATACCAGCTTTTCTCATCTCAATCAGTCCATCATATATCATCATTATTGCCTTTCACTTGCACGACCGAACGATGTGTATAATAATAATAGTGCACGTGCATTGGACTAAGCTGGAATCTGCAAGCATTCAACTCAAGAGAGAAGACAAGTAATATGGGCTCTAAGTATAATAAACAATTATGCATATGAGAGCCACTAAACATTTTCAATATAGTCTTCTCGACCCCCAAAAGGAAGGAAAGAAAATAAAACTATTTACACGGGAAAGCTCCCAACAAGTTAAAAGAAGAACTAGAAATCTTTTTGGGTTTTCATTTTAATTCTACTACAAGCATGGAAATTAAAACTAACTAATTTTTTTGGTTTTTCTTAAAGTTTATCAAACACACAAGAAGAAAGCAGAAAAAGAAATGTAAACTACATGGATAATACAATGAAAGAGTATGAGCACCGACGACTAGTGTGTGAACATGAATGTAAAGTCGATGAGAAATACGTACTCCCCCAAGCTTAGGCTTTTGGCCTAAGTTGGTCTAGTACCAAGGACCGCCTGGCTGATATCCATAAGTGAAACTGGGGTTGTACTGAGATGCAGAGGCAACCGCCTCCTGAGCAGCAGCGTGTTGGCGAGCTGCCTCCATTCCCCTCTCATATTTAGCTGCTTCTTCCCTGGTGACAACATATCTTCCTTTTGCCTGATAATCAAAAAGGTAGGGAGCAGGAAGAGTAACAGGGACGATGTTGCGTCTGTCATAGATTAGTCGATAATGGAGGAATTGTTCATTCCTCTCAAGAAAATGATGATCGAACATAGCTTCTTTATCCAAATAAACAGGAGGTAAAATCATATCCCCTCTCATGGGGCTATATTAAGAAAATTAGCCACATGGGTTGCATAAATTCCTCCAAATAAAACCCCCCTTCTACTATTATTCTACAACCTACGTGCAACTATTGCCCCCAAGTTATAACCTTTATAACCTGACACGGCACTCTTGAGGACACAAACATCAGGGACACACATGTGACATGCTTCATCCTTACCATTAATGCATCTACCAATAAAAAGAGCAAAATAATGTATAGCAGGGAAATGAATGCTCCCTATGGTAGCTTGTGCTATGTCCCTAGATTCTCCCATAGTAATACTAGCAAAAAAATCTCTAAATTCAGATTTGCGAGGATCATTAATATTACCCCCACTGTGGGAGTTTGCAAGCAGTTGTGAAATCCTCTAAATCCATGGTATAAGATGTATCATAAATATCAAACATGACACTAGGAGAATACACGCACAGATATATTGGGAACCTCCGCACAAAGGAATCAGTCAATTGATAGTATTGAGGACACTTATCTTGTAAGAAGTCCTCCAGCTCGGCATTACGCACATACACGTCAAATTCCTCCTTGAAGCCTGCAGTATAAGCAATCCTTGGCCCTTTCTTTGCCGAGGAACCACCTTGGTACATTCTTCTAAGCATAATTCTTTTTTTGAAATTTTAGTAACTTCAAAATAAAAGTGAATAAACTAAACAAGGTTGGTAGCAACTACTCATACAAGTGCCTAGAGCCTATATCATGCATTAGAATTACTTGGGACCTCATAAATTTGACATACAAGCTCAAGAACATGGTCACCTATGCAGCAAAATTTTGCAATGAATAAAGCACTAGAACAAAAACTAATTGGACCAATGGAGGAGTCACATACCAAGCAACAATCTCTAAAAGCAGTTTTGTGAATGGAGCTTTGAGCAAGGAGATCAAAAATCGCAGCAAAATGAGCTAGAACTCGTGCTTGAGCTGGATGGGGAATTTTTTTGGGAAGAAGATGGAGTGTGTGGGTGCTGGCATAAGTGGAGGGGGGCCACCAGGGGCCCACAAGACAGGGGGCGTGCCCAAGGAAGGTGGGCGCACCCTCCACTCTCGTGGCCTGGTACTTGCCCCTCCTGAAGTGATTTCAGTGCCTAAAATCCTCAAATATTCCATAAAAAATCATACTAAAATTGCAGGGCATTTGGAGCACTTTTATTTTAAGGATATTCTTTATTGCATGGATAATTCAGAAAACAGACGGATAATACTATTTTTTCTTTATTTATTCTAAATAACAGAAAGTAAAAAGAGGGTACAGAAGGTTGTGCCTTCTAGTTTCATCCATCTCATGATCATGTAAATGAATCCAATAACAAGGTTGATCAAGTCTTGTTAACAAACTCATTCCAAATAACACGGAACCGGAGAAATTTCGAATAACACTAAGTTACCTCAACGAGGATATGAACATCCCCAACAATAAGAATATCATACTTTTTCTTGACAGTAGGAAGAGGAAATTCAAAACCTCCAATAATAATAGTTGGAACTTTTCCAATAGAATTGATGCTATGAACTTGAGGTTGTTTCCTCGGAAAGTGTACCGTATGCTCATTACCATTAACATGAAAAGTGACATTGCCTTTGTTGCAATCAATAACAGCCCCTGTAGTATTCAAAAAGGGTCTACCAAGGATAATCGACATACTATCGTCCTCGGGAATATCAAGAATAACAAAGTCCGTTAAAATAGTGACATTTGCAACCACAACAGGCACATACTCACAAATACAAACAGGTATAGCAGTTGTTTTATCAGCCATTTGCAAAGATATTTCAGTAGGTGTCAACTTATTCAATTCAAGTCTACGATATAAAGAGAGAGGCATAACACTAACACCGGCTCCAAAATCACATAAAGCAGTTCTAACATAATTTCTTTTAATGGAGCATGGTATAGTTGGTACCCTTGGATCTCCCAGTTTCTTTGGTATTCCACCCTTAAAAGTGTAATTAGCAAGCATGGTGGAAATTTCAGCTTCCGATATCTTTCTTTTATTTGTAATGGTATCCTTCATATACTTAGCATAAGGATTTACTTTGAGCATATCAGTCAAGCGCATACGTAAGAAGATGGTCTAATCATTTCGGCAAAGCGCTCAAAATCCTCATCATCCTTTGTCTTGGATGGTTTAGGAGGAAAGGGCATGTGTTTCTGAACCCATGGTTCTCTTTCTCTACCATGCTTCCTAGCAATAAAATCTCTCTTATCATAATGTTGATTCTTTGATTGTGGGTTATCAAGATCAACAGCAGGTTCAATCTCTACTTCATTATTTTTGCTAGGTTGAGCATCAACATGAACATTATCATTAACATTATCGCTAGGTTCATGTTCATCACCTAATTGTGTTTCAGCATCAGAGATAGAAATATCATTGGGATTCTCAGGTGTGTCTACAACATGTTCACTAGAAGCATGCAAAGTCCTATCGTTTTTCTTTTTCTTCTTTTTAGAAGAACTAGGTGCCTCTAAATTGTTTCTCTGAGAATCTAGCTCGATTCTCTTAGGGTGGCCTTTAGGATACAAAGGTTCCTGAGTCATTCTACCAGTTCTAGTAGCCACTCTAACAGCAAAGTCAGGTTTATTATTTAATTCATCAAGCAAATCATTTTGAGCTTTAAATACTTGCTCAGCTTGAATAGCAACCATAGATGCATATTTGCTAAAGAGATTAAGTTCACCTTTAACTCTAGCCATATAATCACTCAAGCGTCCTAGCTCGAAGGCATTATTCTTTAACTCTCTACCAACATAAGCATTAAAACTTTCTTGTCTAGCCAAAAAATCATCAAATTCATCTAAGCATGGGCTATGAAATTTAGTAGAGGGAATTTCAACTTTATCATATCTATAGAGAGAATTTACCTTTACTACCTGTGTCAGGTTATCAAGACAATGTGGTTCTTCAACAGGCGGTATATTAAGACCACGTATTTCTTGAATAGGAGGTAAATTCTTAACATCTTCAGCTTTAATACCTTTTTCTTTCATTGATTTCTTTGCCTCTTGCATATCTTCAGGACTAAGAAATAAAACACCTCTCTTTTTTGGAGTGGGTTTAGGAATAGGCTCAGGAGTTGGCTGAATTGGTTCAGGAATTGACTCGGGAATTGGCTCAGGAAGAGTCCAATTATTTTCATTAGTCAACATATTATTCAATAGTAATTCAGCTTCGTCGATTGTTCTTTCCCTGAAAACTCAACCAACACAACTATCCAAGTGGTCCTTGGAAGCATCAGTTAGTCCATTATGAAAGATATGAAGTATTTCATTTTTCTTAAGAGGATGATCAGGCAAAGCAATAAGTAATCAGAGAAGCCTCCCCCAAGCTTGTGGGAGACTCTCTTCTTCGATTTGCACAAAATTATATATTTCCCGCAAGGCAGCTTGTTTTTTATGAGCAGGGAAATATTTAGCAGAGAAGTAATAAATCATATCCTGGGGACTACGCACATAACCAGGAGCAAGAGAATTAAACCAAGTCTTAGCATCACCCTTTAATGAGAACGGAAATATCTTAAGGATAAAATAATAGCGAGACTTCTCATCATTAGTAAACAGGGTGGCTATATCATTTAACTTGGTAAGATGTGCCACAACAGTTTCAGATTCAAGGCCATAAAAAGGATCAGATTCAACTAAAGTAATGATCTCAGGATCAACAGAGAATTCATAATCCTTATCAGTAACACAGATAGGTGAAGTAGCAAAAGCAGGGTTAGGTTTCATTCTAGCATTAAGAGACTGTTGCTTCCATTTAGCTAATAACTTTTTAAGATCATATCAATCTTTACAAGCAAAGATAGCTCTAGAAGCTTCCTCTTCCATAACATAACCCTTAGGAACAATAGGTAATTCATAATCAGGGGGAGAACTTTCATCATCACTATCATCAATAATAGCATCTTCTATAATTTCATTCTCTCCAGCCCTAGCAAGTTGTTCATCAAGAAATTCACCTAATGGCAAAGTAGTATCACGCACAGAAGTAGTTTCATCATAAGTATCATGCATAGCATAAGTAGCAGCATCAATAACATGCGACATATCAGAATTCATAGCAGTAGCAGGCTTAGGTGTCGCAAGCTTACTTAAAACAGAAGGAGAATCTAGTGCAGAGCTAGATGGCAGTTCCTTACCTCCCCTCATAGTTGAGGGAAAAATCTTGGTTCTTGCGTCTTTCAAGTTCCTCATAGTGATCAACAGATATAAATCCCAAGTGACTCAAAGAATAGAGCTATGCTCCCCAGCAATGGCGCTAGAAATTAGTCTTGACAACCCACAAGTGTAGGGGATCGCAACAGCTTTCGAGGGTAAAGTATTCAACCCAAATTTATTGTTTCGACAAAAGGGGAGCCAAAGAATATTCTTGAGTATTAGCAGTTGAGTTGTCAATTCAACCACACCTGGATAACTTAGTATCTGCAGCAAAGTGTTTAGTAGCAAAGTAGTATGATAATAAAGGTAATAGTGGCAAAAGTAATATTTTTGGGTTTTGTAATGATTGTAACAATAGCAACGGAAAAGTAAATAAGCGAAACACAAGATGTGAAAAGCTTGTAGGCAATGGATCAGTGATGGATAACTATGTCGGATGCGATTCCTCATGTACTAGCTATAAGATAGGGTGATATAGAACTAGCTCCAATTCATCAATGTAATGTAGGCATGTATTTCGTATATAGTCATACATGCTTATGGAAAAGAACTTGCGTGACATCTTTTGTCCTATCCTCCCGTGGCAACGAGGGCCTAGGGGAAACTAAGGGATATTAAGGCCTCCTTTTAATAGAGAACCGGAACAAAGCATTAGCACATAGTGAATACATGAACTCCTCAAACTACGATCATCACCGAGAAGTATCCCGATTTTTGTCACTTCGGGGTTGACGGATCATAACACATAATAGGTGACTATAGACTTGCAAGATAGGATCAAGAACACACATATATTCATGAAAACATAATAGTTTCAGATCTGAAATCATGGCACTCGGGCCCTAGTGACAAGCATTAAGCATAGCAAAGTCATAGCAACATCAATCTTAGAACATAGTGGATACTAGGGATCAAACCCTAACAAAACTAACTTGATTACATGGTAAATCTCATCCAACCCATCACCATCCAGCAAGCCTACGATGGAATTACTCACGCATGGCGGTGAGCATCATGAAATTGGTGATGGAGGATGGTTGATGATGACGACGGCAATGAATCCCCCTCTCCGGAACCCCAAACGGGCTCCAGATCAGCCCTCCCGAGAGAGATTAGGTCTTGGCGGTGGCTCCGTATCGTAAAACGCGATGAAACTTTCTCTCTGGTATTTTTCTCCCTGAGACGAAATATATGGAGTTGGAGTTGAGGTCGGTGGAGCCTCAGGGGGCCGACGAGACAGGGGGCACACCCAAGGGGGTGGGCGTGCCCCCCACCCTCGTGGACAGGGTGTGGGCCCCCTGGTCTTGATTCTTTCGCCAGTATTTTTTATATTTTCCAAAAAGTGCCTCCATGGATTTTCAGGACATTCCGAGAACTTTTATTTTCTACACATAAAACAACATCATGGCAGTTCTGCTGAAAACAGCGTCAGTCCGGGTTAGTTTCATTCAAATCATGCAAGTTAGAGTCCAAAACAAGGGCAAAAGTGTTTGGAAAAGTAGATACGTTGGAGACGTATCAGGCGTTGGGCTCTATCTGAACCCGAGCGATCGCACTATAGGCTACGCGTTACTGAACCCGAGCGATCGATTGATGGCTGTTAACTGAACCCGATCGAGCGATTCCTTCGCTACTGCTGCTAACTGAAGCCGATTGATGCTTCCTCTGGGTTGAACAGTGAGCATTGCGGTGGGGGGGGGGGGTTGGATGAACAGTGAGTAGTGGCGTTGCCTCTGGATGAACAGGACCCCGATCGATCGAGCCGGTTGGGGCTGGATGAACAAGACCCCATGGAGGGCTGGATGAATAGGACGACCCCGTGAGGGTTTGATGAATAGTAGACGGTGGAGGGGTGCCCGTGGAGGGGTGGTTGAACAGTAGCCGGTGGAGTAGCGCGCGGTGGAGGCTGGATGAATAGGAGCCCGTGGAGGCTGGAGGTGGTCGACGGTAGCCCGTGGAGGCTGGAGGTGGTCAACGGTGGAGATGAACATTATCCCGTGGAGTCCCGTTTTGCGGTACACCACACCCCTCCCAATGAACAGGACCCCCGTTTCGACCGTAGCGCTCCAACACAAGTCCGTTTCGTCCGTTTTGCGGTACACCACACCCCTCCCGATCAACAGGACCCCCGTTTCGACCGTAGGAGGTCCGTTTCCTCCGTTTTGCGGTATGCCACACCCCTCCCAATGAATAGGATCCCGTTTCAAACGTGGCCGGTCGAACACAAGGCCGTTTCCTCTGTTCTGCGGTACGCCAGGGCTCGTTTCCATTGCCTGTTCCGTCCAAGCCCTCCCGATGAACACGACGATGCATTCCGTTCCGACCCAGCCGGTTGGCTCCCCATGAACACGACGACGACGATGTTTCTCCATTCCGACCTGGCCATGTACACGAGCCCTGGCCGAACGTATGCACGAGTAGGCGTGCGAGACCCTGCCCGTATGTACACATACGTGGCCGTATTTTCTTTCTTGCACACTGGCCGCTGTACGTACGTGTACATGCTATGTGCGCGCCTCTACTACGACACATACGCGCCTCTACTACGACACGGGCACACCTCTACTACGACACGTGAGCACCTCTACATCGACCAGTATATATGTACGTACACGTTCGCGACCAGAATGACAACGCTACTTATGCTTCGACCAGGTGGGTCCCGACTGTCAGGCACTTCCTTGCGTGTGAAGATGTAGCTGGTGGGTCCTAGCAGTCAGGGGGGCGAATCATTTTGTTTTTTATTTGCCCGGACGCACTCCCTTGCGTGCGAAGGTGTAGATGGTGGGTCCCAGCAGTCAGGGGGAACGTTTTTTCGCAAAATACGGCAGCCCGTCCGGTGGGTCCCCGCTGTCAGGTGGAGGAATAATTATTTTGTGCGTAATAAGGAGGCACTTCCTTGTGGCCATCGTGGACCCAGCTGTTAACCTCTCCACGCACAGCACTCTTCTGATGGAAGTCGGTCGTTGACCACATTGACCACGCCACGCCGAGAGCACCACGCTGGTGGACGACGGTGAGGCCTAGGAAGGGGATGACGCGGAGCCGGGGAAGACGCAGCAGTGGATGCCCACGTGAAGAGGAGTACGAGGATTCATTGGTTCGGCTGCGGTGTGTGGTTGTCGTCGCCGCAGAATAACAGGGGGTGTGGGTGAGTAGAGGGATGGCTTGGCTAGTGGTGGGAGTAGTAGGGGGCGGTGAGGCCTCCGCGGTATCACAGCCGGCCATGGGAGGCAGGAGCATGCGGCACGACCGGCGCTGCTTTGGGCGGCTGGAGAACAAAGACCAGAGGTTGAAGAAGCACTACGGCCGTTGGATGGACATCATACGGTCACTGGAGCTAGAATCGTTCATATTGACTAAGTTGACAAAGCCCTCCATCCCCGTCAACTTAGTAGGCCCACAAGTCAGCCTCCCACGAAGGTGAGTCCCAGCTACCAGGGGGAGTATTCATTTTTTTGTGCGTAATAAGGAGGCACTTCCTTGCGTGCGAAGATATAGCTGGTGGGTCCAAGCTGTCAGCAGCGGTGACTTTTTTTCATGAAATACACAGGCCCTTTCGGTGGGTCCTAGATGTCAGGTGGAGGAATCATTATTTTCCGCGTAATAAGGAGGCAATTCCTTGCTGCGGCCGTGTACCCAGCTGTCAGCCTCTCCATGTACAGTCCACGTCCGATGGAAGTCGTTCCTTGACCATGTTGACCATGCCGCGCCGAGACCACCATGGCGGTGGACGACGGCGAGGCCTAGGAAGGGGACGATGCAGAGCTGGGGAAGACGTGGCAGTGGAAGCCCGCGCGGAGAGGAGTATGAAGGTTCACTGGTTCGGCTGCGGTGTGAGGCTGCCGTCGCCGCAGGGCATGGCCAGCGGTGGGAATAGTAGGAGGCGGTGTGGCCTCCGCGGCGGCACAGCCGGCCACGGGAGGCAGGAGGATGTGGCACGACCGGCGCTGCTTTGGGCGGCTGAAGCAAGAAGACTAGAGGTTTAAGAAGCACTATGGCCATTGGATGGACATCGTATGGTCACTGGAGCTAGAATCGTTCATATTGACTAAGTTGACAAAGCCCTCTATCTCCGTCAACTTAGTTGGCCCACAAGTCATCCTCCCACTATGGTGGCTCCCAGCTAGCAGGGGAGTATTCATTTTTTTGCGTAATAAGGAGGCACTTCCTTGCGTGCGAAGATATAGCTGGTGGGTCCGACATGTCAGCGGGGGGAACGGTTTTTCGTGAAATACAGAGGCCCTTTCGGTGGGTCCCAGACGTCAGCCACTACCCTAAAACCACACCTAATCTCCAGCCCATTCCCCGATGTTTCGATCCCCTAGCCCGCATCAAGCGTCCCCTAGTTTGCTAGAAAGCCATGGTGCGCCGCAAGATCACTTACTACAAGATGCTAACGCCGGAGCGCCGCGCAGAAATCGCGGCGGCGGTCGGCACCATAGACCTCTCTTCCCAAGCTCGCTTTGTGGCGGGCCAATCCCCGAGTTCTCTGGAGCCAAGCTACGAGGAGGAGGAAGCTGATCCAATGTTCATGGCGGAGGTCGCGGCGCAGAAGGCTCCCTATGGGTATGAGACGATGGACGTCGACTTCATGCGGGCGTCCGAGTCCCCCATGGTGCAGGCAGACCAGCGGTACAACATGGCGATACTAAAGTAGGACCGGGAGGCAGAGGCTCAACTCGACACGGAGCACGCGCATGCTGCTACCATCAAGGCTCTCCTGCAGGCGGAACCGGATGTCGTGGATGCGAACCGGGCGGCGGAGGCTCAACTTGAGGCGGAGCGCGCGGATGCCGCTGCCATCGAGGCCCTCCTGTAGGCGGAACCAGACACCCTGGACTTGAACCGCGCGGCAGAGGCTCGACTTGACGTGGAGCGCGCGGATCACTACAAAAAGAATACACTTCCGTAATGATACGTGTTTGTCACAGTAGGTCGCATTTTTTGTCATGCATGTACATCCATGACAAATTTATGACAGAATCAAGATAGTCATACCTGTGCTGTCGTAGAAGTGTTCCATGACATTACCAAAATTATCATCACGGAAGTGTCCACTTCCATGACGATAAATCGCGCGTCACAGAAGTGCTTTCATCAAGGGTGATTGACACGTGGCATCCACCGTAACGGAACGCCGTTAAGCTATCGGGTCGGGTTTTGGATCCGATAACCTGTTAACAGCCCCGGCCAATGGGGATTTTCCACGTGTAAAATCATCATTGGCTGGAGGAGACACGTGTCAGGTCCGCGTTGGGACTGGTGTCACTCATCCAATGGGCGAGACGCGCCTATGATATGTTGACACGTGGACTGGCCCATCAAGTTTAAATGGGCCGGCCCAACTAAAGGCCCACACGATTTTGCGGACCATAATGGGTCGGCCCAGCTAAAGGCCCACGAGATTTTGCGGACCATAATGGACTGGCCCGGCTAACGGCCCACAAGATTTTACGGGCCATAATGGGCCGGCCCAGGTAAAGGCCCACAAGATTCTTGCGGATCATAATGGGCCGGCCCCGCTAAAGGCCCACGAGATTTTGCCGACATTAATGGGCCGGCCCAACAGTAGGCCCACAAGAATTTGAGGACCCTAGTAGGCCAGCCCATTAACTGGTTGCCATGTTTTGGGCCAAATGTCGGCCCATATTTGATCCGGTCCATTAATGGCCTGCCATGTTCCGGGCCTAATACTGGCCCATATGAGATCCGGCCCATTAAAAGCCTACCACGTTCTGGGCCAAATTACGGCCCAGATCAGGTACGACCCTTTAAGAGGCTATGGGCTCAATTATGGCCCATATCAGATTCGGCCCGTCAACTGGACACTATGCTTTTGGGCCCACTTGCTAGAGGCCCACTTAGTAATTCGGCCTGACATTAGTTTTGGCCTCTTAAGGACCCGTTTAACATTTCAGCGCTATATTAATTCCGGCCTGTTAAATGCCCGTCATATAGTTGGGCCTAACTACGGCCCTGTTTGCATCCGGCCTACTCGCAGCCGATATCTGATTGTGACAAACAATGACCGAGACAATTTTGGCCTATTAAAAGCGCGTGATTTGATTCGCACAATCATGGGCCGGGGTTCATTTCGGGCTGCTGCCGGCCCGTTAGTTGTTCGGCATGTTTCAGGCCAAACCTACATCGTGATTGCTTGACGACCCGATTATGTACCGTAATTTTACGGTTTGGCCGGTTTACTGCGAAGACAGGATATATATACAGTAAAATAACTGCAGCATCGTGAATAAGAAAAAACCTAGACTATACAATAAAGAAATTACATCATATTACATCCACTAGGCATCAAAGTTCGCCACTATGATAATAAAGCACAAGCAGACAGCAGATTACATACACTGGGCGTCAAAGATCGCCACCAGTGCAAATAAACACGCCGACAAAATAATATACAAAACCGACAGCACTTCAATAGAGTTCAAGAAAGGTTAGCCCAGCTGGGGAGCTGTAGCGCAAGCAGCTGAGCAAGCTGATGAGACTAGACTTGTTCAACACTTAAATCTTCCTCGCTCTGAAAGATAAACAAGCAGACAGATGACAGGTTTTGCACATAAAAGTATTAGTGCTGACAATTCATCACATTTCTTACTGGCGAATAAAGTGACACAATTTAAAATTGCATTAACACAATATGGTATTGTTCAGGTCAAGACATGGCAGGAAATGACATTGTGAAGGAGTTGGCAGCTTCACGACACCACTGGATTACAGATCAAGAACTCATAAGTATCAATGGTTAATGTGCTGTCAATTTATCCCATTTCAGATTGGCAAATAAAGAGACAGTTTAAATAATACTCCCTCCGTCCGGAATTACTTGTCATCAAAATGGATGTGTCTAGAACTAAAATACATCTAGATACATCCATTTCAATGACAAGTATTTTCGGATGGAGGGAGTAGTAGAATGATATGACATTTATCATAGTTAAGACATTACAGAATATGACATTGTGCTGTAGTGGGTAGGTTCACCACACCACTGGATTATGGATGAAGAACAGCAGCATACATGCAGTGCAAAAGAAGATCACTTGCTCTGTATAGTTTAATTTACATGGTATGAATAAGGAACTTGGTTGTACAACTGAAAGCTTAAATTGAGAAAGGACAAACTTTTGTTTATGAACTACATAATAAACTTTAAACATGCAATTTGATGCAAACACCAAAAATAAACAGCTGTTGCAGTCATGCCTAACCAAATATATACAACAAAGTTTGAAGGCTTGAGATGGACAAACTTACATTATTGGTGAAGACAGGCTCTATAAAGGCCTTGTCCATGCTGATGGGGGGGGCAATTCAAGAAGTTTACCACAGAATCTTCTTCATAAGCATTGCCTTTATTCTACATTTTGTTAAGAGTAAATATAGATGTGATAATATACGAAAAAATGGAGAATATTTAAGATAAGATGAAGAGTGATGCTACATAACCAAGTAGCTATAAATGTAAGTGCAGCGATACAGGCAAAAGGTACAGCCAAGAGCAATGCACAGCTAAACTTCTTCAGTACCAACCTTATGGTAAGAGTAAATATAGATCTGATGTGTAGAAAATGGAGGGCAAAGGAAAATAAGCTGCAGAGTGATGGTACATGAACAACTACCTGTCATTATAAGTACACTGATAAAGGACAGCATGTACTTACAAGAACAATGCAGAGCTAAAAAACATTGGCATTGGATATATTCTACACTAATGTAACCATTCATACAGATCAGATAATTTGGAGCGAACAATTGATAAGCAAGCTATCATGCATACTGTTGTCACATAATGAACCAGGTATGTATGCAAGTACAGTGATACAGGACAACAGGTACTAACAAGAGCAAAGCAGCGGGCAGCATATTTGCGATATCCTGTCGTTCTTTCAAACCGGAATTCTTCTTCGAGCAGATTTCCTGCAAACAAGATCCGTAAGGCACATGCGGAAAAGTAGAAGTTCAAATTGTCATGTGATTTCATAGATAGTACCTCATCCTGAGAACGAGACCAGTGCATAACAAGGTTTTTCCATTCAATGTCTTCTAAATTTAGCACAGGAGACTTCACCGGAAATTCGTTTATAGATTTGCCACCAAAGTGTGATTTCCTCAGGTAACACCGATACTGCTGCAATGCTTCCTTGAAAAGCACAAGCAAGCTTTGCTCGTCATGACTATCCAGATTGACCCTCGCCTAGTTACAACAATGTAATGTAAATCATTGATGTGTTCAATCAGCAAAAAACAGGAAAATAATAACCATGAATAATAGCACTTACACGTAAGTTGGACAGGAAGATGTGAAAATGGTGTTTGTCTTCACAATAATCTTCCCATGATGGGAATATATGCACGTAGTCCCTAACAACATTGAAAGCATTGTCTTTTAAACTGGGAATAAATGGAATGGGGTTCCAATCTGCAGGAATTGGCCGTCTCTGCAGTTGGGATAGGTCTTCGGCTGGTGGACTTGCTGTACTTTTTGCTGGAGTGGGATTTTTCTGTGGTACAGCTGGTGCTATGGCAAATGAAATCGGTATACCTTTTGCTGGAGTGCAGGTCCTGTGTGGTGGGGCTAGTGGTGTGGCCAGTGAAGTATGGGTACAGTCTGCTGGAGTCGGTCCTACGTTTTGTGTCACTGGTTGTACAGCCAATATAAGTGGGATGTTGTCTGATTTCTCCGGCACCACCACGTTTTTCAAGGACTTTGCTGGTGCTCCTTCAGGTTCGGCAATCACCCTCTTCCTTTTTGATGTCTGATGCACACGAATAGCATTTGAGTGGAAAAACATGGTATGATGACAGATGGAATATGTATTGATAATGGATGGGCATGGCATCTCGACATATATGATGAGTAAACTAAGCAGATGGCGGTGCAACAAAGTAGAAGAAATGCAAGACAACATATGCAAGATACCCGCAATCAATAAAACATTGCCAAATTAGAACAGGCACCTTGATGGGTGAACAGGACAGGCCATCTGCCTTTGACTCCTCGAGGTTAGAATAGTCATTAGGATCATATTCTGAACAAGAGTCAACAGGTGGGGAGCGTATGAGTTTCATTGCATCCAGAATGGCACTCAATGCCTTGGTGCCAATTTTGTAAGTCATTGCAGTGTTTAGCTTCAAGAGTGGACTGCTGCTAGTGCGACACAAAGCAGCTACACAGATCATAGTGTAGATATAACGGGAAAACCTTAAGCATCAGAGTAAAATCAGCAAAGTGGAACTTGCTGGAATATATGTGCTAGTATTGCCGGTACGGCTAGAAAGGCTTCGGATACCAGCTCTCTTCAAGTGAAGGTGCGGTACTGTTAATATCAGTATAACTCTCAAAGGCGACACAGCTCCGCGCATTTCCTTGCTATTCTTATAGGATTCAAGTGGGCAGGCCACTACAAATCCTATTCCTATGTTTACAAGATCCTACGAATCAAAGAGGCTCAAAGTGTCCATCACAACCGACCGTATAGACCTCTACACTGCAAATGTCCCTGCTCATCTTCAGTACAAGGAACATACTGTACTACTAGCATACTCCCTCCGTTCCAAAATATAAGTCTTGGTAGAGATTTCCACTATGGATCACATACAGATGTATCCAGATACATTTTAGAGTGTAGATTCACTCATTTTGCTCCATATGTAGTCCATGGTGGAATCTATACAAAGACTTGTATTTAGGAACGAAGAGAGTACATATTAAAGAAGAACGGAAGAGGAACATGGTAAAGAAGAGCAAGTAGATTTTGGATAATAAAATGTTGGTTGTGCAGTGCCCACACATGATGAACCAGAGCACATTAAGAATGCAACTCCCAGCTGTCTCTCGACCATTTCAGGCGGTTGGATGAAGATCCTACGTCTCCTAACCCTTCTTATTCCTCGTCTTTGATTCTTCCCATACAGAACACCGCACGGGCCACCGGCCGGACCACCGGCCCCCACCGCCTGTGTTTCTCCGCCACCCCCACCCCCACCCGCATCGAGTTTTCTTCGTTCGGCAAGGCCCCACAACCACCCGAGCCCCTTGGATCGCACCGGCAAACTCTGAAAAATCGACTGACCCAATTTTGAAATTTAGTCTACTGTGATTTAACTAGTGTGGAATATAAAATGGGAAAACCATAAGCACTGGGAGTATAGTGTTGAGCGTGCCATGGTGGATCTAAAGGTGCAAACCGGACAAAGGCAACTTCGCAACCAAGACAAGAAATAAGAGTAAAGCAGTGGTGATCTATTTTCTTGCTGCGATAAATAAGTTGAGCAGATACGAAAGAGTACCGCCTCTGGTGCGGCGCCGTGTACGCATCTGCTGAGAATTTGACGGTGCTGCTGTAGCGATGGCTGTCGGCGACGTGGAAGCAGATCTAGGAGGGTAGACGGTGGCGGCAGGGCACGGTGGACGAGACGGCCATAGGAGCGGCGCCGGCAAGGTGGACGACGGCAGGGATGAAGCGAGAGGACGGGATGCAAGGATCACGGTCTGAAGGCGTGGATGAGAGAGGTCGATTTCTTGTAGTGGACGGCGGCGTCGGGGTATCAGCTCCGGCATGGTGGAGGAGGACGGTGGTGGATGGGGTGGAAGACGGTGGCGGACGGAGGAGGGTGGGGTGGAGAGGGTGTTTTGGCGCCCACGGAGTACGAATGGGGAAAAGGGAGGTAGAGAGGAAGGGGGGAACCATGTATTCAAGGCGCGCTTGTCTCAAATGCGAGGAAATTTACAAACTTAGCCCCCGTTTCAAATTTCTACTACATCACAGCAACATTAGTCGGTTGGGGATAGGACGGTAATCTCGCATACACTGAATATTTGCCGATGAGAGTTTGTTTTTGGCGCCCACCATGGAGAATATGAATCGGAGAGGGAGTCGATTTCGGCCGAGGGCACACTGTGTTTTGGCGCCCACCGTGTATGAATCCGGGTGAGAGGCGGTTACGTCACGTTTGGGTGAAATTACAAACCTAACCCTATCGAAACCTATAGAAATCCAGCAGATAGGCTTTGCGTGGCAGGGATAGGCAGTAGTGATTTCCATCTCGCAGATTTTGGTTTCGGGCGGTTTTTGCAACTTTCCCCGCTTCGTTCAAATTTTGCACAGTGCACATTTACCGTGCCAACTCAATTCGAATCTCGTTTGTATTCTACTATTTTTTTCTGGCGGGATCCATTTTCAATTGGAATTACATTCTATATACATCATTTTTTATATATACTTTCAAAAGCACAACAAAGAATTCTTCTCCTTTATATGATTTACAAATACAATGATCTCGAAATCTTAAGGTTGAATTCGAAAAAATTTAACCAAATTATGTTCTACTAAAATGTATGGATCAGTAATATCTACATATTAAATAACATAGATGTGCGTGAATTCATATGAGTATGCATGTTTGATAGATCAATTTTGGTTCGAGTATGGATTACATGTATCATCATCTCAAATTCAAATATTTGAATCCCTTTTTTGTTCACTCCTTTCACGCCCATCTCTCTCGCATGCATGCTCCTTCAGGTAGCTATCACTCTCTTTTCTCCAGCTCACCCGCACGCTCACTTCGCGTTTCTCCTATCCTTGCAAACATGGTCTTTCGATGTCTCCCTTGAGAAGTGTCACACTCTCCCTATCATTATACATTACATGGTTTTCATTATCTCTCATGTCTCTACTGTTCTCTGGTATCACTCGGTACCTAAGCTTTCTTTTTCACCGCCACACACACAGTCTCCACTCGTCTTTCACTTTGTCTTTCTCTCTATGAGATTCTCTCACACACCCTATATGTCTTTACATATGACTCATACCACTAAAATTACTCTCTCACTCTCCTGTAGACACAACATTTGTTGCGGTCTCCTTTTCGTCTCCATCGCAGACCGACACCGATCAGACAACCCCGACTACCGTCTCCTCTCTCTCTCTCACAGACACACACACACACACACAACTCCTGCTTCCACTCCCCTTCCTGACTACCGTCTCTCTCTCTCACACACAAAACTCTCGCTTTCGCACCCCGACTCGTATTTCTCTCACAAACATTTATCGACTAGCTAGCCTCTAGATAGGTTTATACACCCGCACACTCATGCTTCCACCATCGCATACATGTCTCTCTCCCGCTCCTTGTATCTATGTAGCTTTTTCTTCCCTTCTTGAGACACGCCCTCTCGATCGTGCACACACACACTATCGCCTCATTTTAAGCTGATACCTATCGCACACACACTACTTGTGTCTTTGTCACACATGCACTCCGTCCTCCTCCACTCTCCCTCTCTCTCACACACACATGGGCTTTTTGCAACAACTAGCAAGATGCCCATGCATTGCACGGAACATCAAGATGCATTTGTATGAGTAGTTTATCTTGTGGGGGAAAAGGATGAACGAGGGAAGACCTTATTTGCAAATGTGGAGAGGGGTGTGGGTATCTTTTTGCAAAATTGCCATAGTTTCCTTCCTATCCGTCAGATATAGATCGGACGGCCTATATTGCAGGATGGCAGGCACACGATCATCACCGACAATGCTTTTTATAAGAGTAGGGATAAAAAATAGAGTTGGTGATGATGGTGGGCCTGCCATCCTGCAATGTAGGTCGTCCGATTTATATCTGACGGATAGGAAGGAAAATATGGCAATTTACCCACACTCTTCACCACATTTGCAGATAAGGCCTTCCCTCGTTCATCCTTTTCTCCCACAAGATCTTGATGTTCCGTGCAACGCACGGGCATCTTGCTAGTAAGAGTAGAAATTAGACATATACCACTTCTCAAATCTTGAAACCAACAACATTCCTACCTTATCTCATCAAAACCGCCAAAGGAATATATTTTGAGTGAAACATAACATATTTTTAGTGATATACGTATTTCAAAACTAGACTTTTTTCTATCAAATCGATGAATATGTATTAATCTACATTGATCGTGTGGCAACACATTGGCACATTGCTAGTAGTTGTTATAATTTTTTGGACACCAGACAAACGGTGGAGTACATATACGAAGAGAAGAGGCGCACGCACGCAGTCGGCCTCTCGCTGTCTCGCACACATGAGTGTTACGTAAAGGCGACGTTAACAAATAAACCCTAAAACCCTAGGTGCACGATTGCTGCATTCGCGGGTACTGGGTACGTGGTGGAGCACCTTTGTAAGAGTTGATGGTCGGGACCACAGGTGAACGGCTTGGAGCGCGGTGGCTCGCCAGTTGCCATAGATCGAGTAGCCTCGTTTAAAATATCATTTTTTAGCGGGGTTAGGAGTTCCGATTTTCAATGGCACGTTATAAGTAGTAAGTAGTTTTTAGAACGATTGGTATGGAGTGAAAATGGAATTCGTAGTACTACGTACCTCCTTGGCGTATGGTTGTATGGGTTTATGTTACGAGATGTTGAACCTGGTAGTTCTAGGGTATGGTTTAGATTTAGATGCTGGTTTTCAGTAATCGGAAGGGGAAACCCTTCTTTGATTAAAAAAACTACTACCTCCATTCTGGTTTACTAGTCCCCATCGTACTTTGGGTCAAAGTTTGTCCACGAATTTTACTTGTAAAATGTGAATGGAAAACGAGATTTTGTTATACCCAAACAAAAAAGGACTGGAGGGAGTGATTGCTCTGACATGGACGCGACCTCTCATAGTGCAGGCATTGAACCTGCGCGCCGGCCAAGAGGGCGACACTCGCTGCAAGCCCGGCTGAGCACGCCTCCTCGCCGCCTGCAACCATCTTAAGACTGCCCCGCCTGCCTTCATTGAATCCGTGCGTGTGCCGGCAACACGTCCTTCTGCGAGCCGGCAGGCATTTTAGAACACAAAAAATGACTAAAATATAATTAATTTACGCATGGTCTTGACTTGTTATGCTCGCACTGGTAGCAGGAACTAGTAGAGGTTTTTCTTTATTTATAACTCTCCTCACATTTCTTTGGCTTTGAAGTGAATCATGGTTGTGGACATTATGTATGAATGTCCAGATATCTGTGAACATGAGTTTGATGTGGAAGTTGAACTTGGAATGTCGGGCTTGCGCGTGAACTATACCATGTCCAATGCTTCGTCTGTTATTGTTTGGAAAGTAATTGTTGTTATTACATGACCCGAAAAAAACATTTTGTGCCACATCAGTAGATGCACAGACATCACAACAGGCATGCTGACTGGATAAACATTTGAACCTAGCTATTATGAAGGAAATTTTGTATTGACAACAGTTTTAGATAGCAGGAGACGCCTAGCCTGCTCTGCCTCTGCTAGCTTATTTCTTGCTTCTTCCATCTCTTCTTTGGCTTGGGCGAAGAGAGCATCTGATTTCTCTTTTCGCTTATTCAGGAACTCAGCTACATTCTCAAGGGCTGCTGCATGCTTTCTTTCAGCCTTTACTAATGCCACGAGGACACGAACAGCTGACGACTCCACCTGGCTTGTGTGTAATCCAGCATCATCTGGGAATTTGCACCTTGTGTCTAATCCAGCATCATTAGGGAACTGGCACCTTGTGTGTAATCCAGCCTCATTTTGGAAACATGATCTCGAGGTTGACCATGCTTCCCTCCTCGTAGGAACTGCATCCTGACATGAAGTTACTTCTTTTTTAGATCAATACTCAGAGAAACCTAGATCCATTTAGTAGAAGCCAGATAAACAGAACTGGGAGAAGTGAATTCAAAAGGAAAAGAAATATAAAAACAGACTACAAGGTGAGAACACCCACTTCCTACATCAAGTTAAAAACGAAAGCATTAGGACGATTAAGACTCTTCTTATTACACATCGAAGAACACAACGCTTAAGAGAAATAGAAACTAAAACATATACACATTGAAGAACACGAGGCTAAACGAAAGTAATTGAAAGGGTGCTACTTACCAAAGCTCGCTTTACAGGTTCGGTGCAGCTCCTCTTTAACTTGCCACGCTCCTTGAAGATGTCCTGAATATCCCGTGTTTGGTCTTCATTGCTCCTATGCATGTTCAAACTCGTGGTTTTAAAATCTCAACATGGCAAGAAAAATACTACTAGTAATACTCGCGCATCTTGTGGGCAACATTAAAGCACTCGTCTGCCATGTTAGAGCATCTCCAACAGAATCGCAACGCGCGGCGCTTTAAAAAAGCGTTTACAGTGCTGAGATCGAGAAGTAGATACTAGAGAGTAGAGGATAGTTCTAAGCATAGATAGATAAAAAAAGATAATTCAACTACTCCTCATCGTCCGACTCCTCCTCGGTGATGTCCTCCTCCGACGTCTGACTGTAGGCGTGAAGATACCGATCGTCGTCGGATTCCCAGGGCGATGCTGCTCATAGCCTCATGTTGAATTGAGCGTTCGCTTTTCGCCTACGCTTGTGCTCGCGATAGGCGGCTCGCTCCGCCCTCCTCTTATCCCTCTCCGCCCTCCTTTGCGCGTAGAACTCGCGCTCGTTGATGATGTCCCGCGGGAAGTGTTGGCGCCACAACGCAATGGCTTCCTCATCCATCTCGGTGATACCGAGACGGTGCTCCCGCCTCCGGTTGTCGCGATGATCCTCGTCGGTGCTAAGCCGCGGCAGAGGCGCGAGCTCCTGTGCCCACTCCCTCGTCGGCACGTTGGGGAAGTTCAATGTTCTATGAGGCCACCAGAGGCGCCACGCCACCGCGTCGTACGCGCAGGCGGCCTCGGTGGCGGTGTCAAAATTACCGAGGCCGAGGCTCATCCCGCGGAACCGGATCTCGGCGGAGAAGCCGTAGGAGGGGCGCGCGCGGATGCCGCGGTATCCCCAAGTTTCCAGGCGACGCGGTGGCATGGTGGCGCGGCGGCGGCGAGGCGAAAAAGAGCGGGGAGAGAGCGGTGGTGAGGCACAGAGCGGTGGCAAGGCACAGAGTGGTGGGAGGGCATTGGATTTTATAAAGCGCGCCAGGCGCTGCACGCCAAAACTAGCGCACGCCCGGCCGCTTGTTCCCGCGCGCGCACAATCCTTTCCTGACGTCTCTTCTATCTCTAGTCTCTTCTCTATGGTTATATTTATTTTATATTTAATATTTCATATTTATCTCTACTTCCTTTATTGTCTACTTTTTTTCTCTATACTTTTTTTCCTTGCAATATAGGTCGTCCGATTTATATCTAACAGATAAGAAGGAAACAAATGGGAACTTTCCAAAAAGATACCCATACCCCTCTCCAGATTTGCAAATAAGGCCTTCCCTTGTTCATCCTTTTCTCCCACAAGATAAACTACTCATACAAATGCATCTTGATGCGTGCAACACATGGGCATCTTGCTAGTTCTAAAAACCTTTCCATCATTTGCCACACTACTGGTTGCAGATGAAAAACCTACCCAAGCACAGCGTGATACAGGAGCAACGCACAATTACAAGCTGATATTCTGTTGGACAATGGAGGCTATAACCAATTACTTTACGGGAACAATAGCACCCAGGAAAATTGAAGGGTAGGTATGAACAAAATTGGAACTGCACATGTACTACTAAGTGATTCAATACACACATTACCAATCGAGATGGAGAACGATGGTCGCGGCGGCCTCTGTGAGTCATGCTCGGCAACGGGAGTCAGTTCATTGTCCACGACGGTGGTACTTCTGCGCTTGGCGTCGGCTTTCGGGAAGCAGATATGATCCGTGGAAGACGATGCCGGGGAAGAGGCTCCGTCTACGACGACGACGGTGGACCGGCTCCAGTGCGGCGTACGAGGACGTCGATGAGGCAGATGCGCTCGGTGGACGAGTGCGCTGATGTAAAGGGGAGGAGCACGAAGGCTGTGATGCCGTGGAGAAGTCTATTTTGCGGTGGGGATAGAAAATGGGGAGTATTTGGGTGTACTACTCTGGGTGCCGGGGTGGGGCTGGCTGGGTAGGGTGAACCTGAAGTTACGAAAACAGGCCCCTACCAAGCGTCGTCCGTAGGCCTGTTCCGAAGGCTATGATGGTAACTTCCCACTGCTCGAATCAGGATCGCAGGAGATTTTCCCGCCGACCTCAAAATTTTGTGACACTGGACTCCCCGTGTGGCGTGTTGAGTGATTCGGCTAAGCAACTAGCGAGCAGTAGTAGTAAACTCTGCATATTAGGTTTGACCAAAGTCAAACTTCCTAAAGTTTGAACAAGTTTATATAAAAATATAAACATTTACCATAACAAATATGTATGATGTGGAAGTACATTCAATAATGAATCTAATTGTATTTATCTGTTATTGTATATGTTAATATTTTTTGTTATAAGCTTTCTGAGAGTTTACAAAACTTGACTTTGACCAATGCTAATACGCGGACTTAAATAAAAACGGAGGGAGTACACATTTGTTTTCTTAGTTTGTAGTGAAATAATCATTTGTTGAAATTGTGAAATAAATATATTAGGCTATTGACTTCGAATGTAATGGTCTATACAATTCAATAGTTACAATCATTGTCGAATCCCAAGATGTATACAAGGTCTATAGTACTTCACAACATGCTCAAACTCACATAATCCCAGTCAAATGAGAATCTAAATGCATTTCATAGTTATTACTTTGTAGGATGCAACAAAAACAACCAAAACTCTACATCATCCATTATAGAAGCAACATTTTGACATATCCCATTGTGTGAATGAAACGTGCAGAGAGAGCTTTTGAAGATGGAGCAGATAGGGCGGGAAAGATTGTATGTATGTGGACGAGAGAGTTGGAGACAAACCTAACGAGACACACAGAGAGAGAGAGAGAGAGAAAGAGAAAGAGAGAGGAAGAAGTTAGGTCTGTGAGAAAGATGGAGACATGTAATATATGTGATTCTGTATACGTGGAAGGAGAAGAGACAACATGTTTGATGAGAGAGCTAGAAAAACATGGCCAAGAGGGGAAGGATCTCATGGATTGAGGGATTGACAATTTTGTGCGGGGAGAGAGGGATTGGTAATATTGTGCAAGAGAGAGAGAGGGTGGGGGAGGAGTCAGTCAGCCGTTGTCACATCACCCTGCTTCCAAATGACCCCGCATTCTCTAGCACGGTGTGGTCACCGTCTTCGATCTGCTCGATGCCCTCTTTGAAGATTGAGGTGTTGTGCAAGTTGGGGTGCAAAGAAGCACAAGCGAGAGTGGTCGCCGTATAACCTTGGATGGGGATGAATTGTGTGCTCGGGGGAGTGTGTGTGTGTGTGTTGTGCTAAGCGCGCACGCATGTGTGTGTGTCAGATATTGAGCGAAAACAAACCTAAGGAGAGAAATGGGTATTCGTGAAGAGATTGTGCGGGCCTTGAGGTGGACATGGGCCGACTGAGGGTGTCAAAATGTGTGTGTTGATGCATATGTTGCATGCGATCGTGCGAGGGATGGACGAATCGAGAGAGATGGTTGTTGTGTTACGGATGCTCCTCTCTCTCTCTCTGTGTGTGTGTATCTCTCTCTCTCTCTCTCACACACACATACAAGTAAACTAGAAGACCGTTCTCTCATGTATACAGAATGTATCGGCATCTGTCTATGTCTCACTCATGCATGATCATTTGCACATTCACACCTCTCTATCTCTGTATCACATGCACACCGTCTCCACGTTGCCCTTCCGCCACAACACACATATGGACACATACACACGTTCTCTCTCAGTCACACACACAAAATAAGTATTAAAAAACTAGGGTGCACCTAAAACGTCCAAATCCAAATAAACACAAACTGGAGCTAAATTCAAATATATGGAAATATTGCAGCGTCAAGAACTTTCCCAGGAAAAAAAAGTTGAGTAATATTCGAGGATTGTTTTCACACACACAAAAAGGTTCGGTGGATGTCCTTCGAGCGCGACACGGTGACGCACCGTTCGATCGACCGCGCGACCGCGGTTCACGCGCATGCACAGGATTCCGTATCGTGGCTGTGGTACAAACTTCAATTTTTTTAATAGAAGCGTTGCCTAAGTCTAATGTTTACGTGTACTAGTACGGTTTTATTTTAAGTTTTACCAACCTCATATAAAACTAATGTAAGCTCCCATACGCGCACTCATCAATATGCCTGATAACCCACAAGTATAGGGGATCGCAACAGTTTTCGAGGGTAGAGTATTCAACCCAAATTTATTGATTCAACACAAGGGGAGCCAAAGAATATTCTCAAGTATTAGCAGCTGAGTTGTCAATTCAACCACACATAGAAACTTAATATCTGCAGCAAAGTGTTTAGTAGCAAAGTAATATGATAGTGGTGGTAACAGTAACAAAAGTAAAGACAGCAAAAGTAATGTTTTTGGTATTTTGTAGTGATTGTAACAGTAGCAACGGAAAAGTAAATAAGCAAGAACCAGTGTATGGACATCTCGTAGGCACCAGATTAGTGATGGATAATTATGCCGGATGCGGTTCATCATGTAACAGTCATAACATAGGGTGACACAGAACTAGCTCCAATTCATCAATGTAATGTAGGCATGTATTCCGTATATAGTCATACGTGCTTATGGAAAAGAACTTGCATGACATCTTTTGTCCTACCCTCCCGTGGCAGCGGGGTCCTATTGGAAACTAAGGGATATTAAGGCCTCCTTTTAATAGAGAACCGGAACAAAGCATTAGCACATAGTGAATACATGAACTCCTCAAACTATGGTCATCATCGGGAGTGGTCCCGGTTATTGTCACTTCAGGGTTGCCGGATCATAACACATAGTAGGTGACTATAGACTTGCAAGATAGGATCAAGAACACACATATATTCATGAAAACATAATAGGTTCAGATCTAAAATCATGGCACTCGGGCCCTAGTTACAAGCATTAAGCATAGCAAAGTCATAGCAACATCAATCTCAGAACATAGTGGATACTAGGGATCAAACCCTAACAAAACTAACTCGATTACATGATAAATCTCATCCAACCCATCACCTTCCAGCAAGCCTACGATGGAATTACTCACACACGGCGGTGAGCATCATGAAATTGGCGATGGAGGATGGTTGATGATGACGACGACGACGAATCCCCCTCTCCGGAGCCCCGAACGGACTCCAGATCAGCCCTCCCGAGAGAGATTAGGGCTTGGCGGCGGCTCCGTATCATAAAACGCAATGATTTCTTCTCTCCGATTTTTTTCTCCCCGAAAGCCAATATATGGAGTTGGAGTTGGCATCGAAGGGTCTCCAGGGGGCCCACGAGGTTGGGGGCGCGCCCAGGAGGGGGGGGGCGCCCCCCACCCTCGTGAACAGGGTGTGGGCCCCCTGGTTCTCATCTTTGGCGAGGATTTTTTTTATTCTAAGATATTCCGTGGAGTTTCAGGTCATTCCGAGAACTTTTGTTTTCTGCACATAAAACAACACCATGGTAATTCTGCTGAAAACAGCGTCAGTCCGGTTTAGTTCCATTCAAATCATACAGGTTAGAGTCCAAAACAAGGGCAAAAGTGTTTCGAAAAGTAGATACGACGGATACGTATCAACTCCCCCAAGCTTAAACCCTTGCTTGTCCTCAAGCAATTCAGTTGACAAACTGAAAGAGAAAAAGAAAAACTTTTACAAACTCGGTTTGCTCTTGTTGTTGTATCATGAAAAGCCAGCATTCAAGTTTCAGCAAATATTATGAACTAATCATACTAACAATAACACATAGGTCTCACAATTACTCATATCATAGCATAATCAGCTAGCGAGCCATAATAATAAACCTCGGATGACAACACTTTCTCAAAGTAATCATAACATGATATAACAAAATGGTATCTCGCTAGCCCTTTTTGAGACTGCAAAACATAAATGCAGAGCACCTTTAAAGATCAAGGACTGACTAAACATTGTAATTCATGATAAAAGAGATCCAGTCAAGTCATACCCAATATAAACCAATAATAATGAATGCAAACGACAGTGTGCTCTCCAGCGGGTGCTTTTAATAAGAATGGTGATGACTCAACATAAAGTAAATAGGTAGGCCCTTCGCAGAGGGAAGCAGGGATTTGTAGAGGTGCCAGAGCTCAATTTTAAAATAGAGATTGAATAACATTTTGAGCGGCATACTTTTGCTATCAATGCAACAACTATGAGATGGTTGTATCTTCCATACTACATGCATTATAGGCAGTTCCCAAACAGAATGGTAAAGATTTATACTCCCCCAACCACCAACAAGCATCAATCCATGGCTTGCTCGAAACAACGGGTGCCTCCAACATACAACAGCCCTGGGGGAGTTTTGTTTGATTATTTTGATTTTCTTTGATCTTTTTGGATCATGGGACTGGGCATCCCGGTTACCGGCCCTTTCTTGTGAATGAGGAGCGGAGTCCACCCCTCTTGAGAATAACCCACCTAGCATGGAAGATATAGGCAGCCCTAGCTAAAACATGAGCTGCTCGAGCATACAAAACATGATTTTATTTGCAGGTTTAGAGTTTGGCACATACAAATTTACTTGGAACGACAGGTAAATACCGCATGTAGGTAGGTATAGTGGACTCATATGGAACAACTTTGGGGTTTAAGGAGTTTGGATGCACAAGCAGTATTCCCGCTTAGTACAGGTGAAGGCTAGCAAAAGACTAGGAAGCAACCAACTGAGAGAGCGACAACAGTAGTAAACATGCATTAAAATTAATTCAAACTAAGTACAAGCATGAGTAGGATATAATCTACCATGAACATAAATATCATGAAGGCTATGTTGATTTGATTCAACTACATGCGTGAACATGTGCCAAGTCTAGTCACTCAATTCATTTAAAGGAGGATACCATCCCATCATACCACATCATAATCATTCTAATAGCATCTTGGCACGCAAGGTAAACCATTATAACTCATAGCTAATCAAGCATGGCACAAGCAACTATAATCTCTAAATGTCATTGCAAATATGTTTACTTCATAATAGCTTACTCAGGAACGATGAATCATCATATTTACAAAAACAATAGAGCTCGAGTTCATACCAGATAAGTCCATCATATATCATCATTATTGCCTTTCACTTGCACGACCGAACGATGTGTATAATAATAAGAGTGGACGTGCATTAGACTAAGCTGGAATCTGCAAACATTCAATAAACAGGAGAAGACAAGGCAATATGGGCTCTTGGTTAAATCAACAATGATGCATATAAGAGCCACTTCAACAATTTAATCATGGCCTTCTCCTACTGACCCCCAAAGAAAAGAAAATAAATAAAAACTATTTACACGGGAAAGCTCCCAACAAGCAAAAGAAGAACGGGAAAATATTTTTGGGTTTTCTTTTTAATTACTACAGCAAAGAAATAAACTACTACTAATTTTTTTGTTTTTCTTAAGGTTTATTAAACACACAAAGAAGAAAGCAGGAAAAAGAAAATAAACTAGCATGGATATTACAGTGAAAGAGTATGAGCATCGACATCTAGCAATGAGTGTGTGTGAACATGAATGTAATGTCGGTGGGAAATACGTACTCCCCCAAGCTTAGGCTTTTGGCCTAAGTTGGTCTATTGCCAGGGATAGCCTGGCGGATACCCGTAGGTGAAGCTGGGGTCATACTGTGATGAAGAAGACTCTGACTGCCACTGGCTGGCAACCACCTCTAGATCCCAAGAATAAACAGACTGTCGTGGAGGCTCATCTTGTGGCTCCGGTTCCGGGGCTGGTGTAGGATTCCGATAGGCTTGAACAGCCGCCCATGGAACGATGTGAGGACCTGCAGACAAGTTAAACAAAGAGGGAGCAGGCAAAGTAATAGTCTCAGGGTGATGTTTATCAAAGTATAATTTATATTTGAGCTCCCCTTCATGACTCTTAACAAGAAAGTCATGCGCTATCATACTCTTATAATCTAAATAAGCACGGGGAAACGATGTTTCTTCTTTCTCCTCATGTCTAATAGGTATTTCAAAATGTTCAGCTAGGCGCGAAGCATAAATGCCTCCAAAGATGGGGCCCTTAGTACGGTTCAGACTTAACCGTCTAGCAACAATTCCACCCATACTAAAAGAGTTATTGCGGTATAAACCTTGGAGCAAAATAATAATATCAGCAACACTAAGGTTTCCACAGTTCCCGCGTCCGATTAAGCAACGACTAGCAAATAAGGCAAAGTATCATAAAACGGGAAAATGTATGCTAGTAATCCTCACATTAGAAACCTTCCTGGTTTCTCCCACAGTGATAGTGCTAATAAAAGCTTCTACTTCGTTACGGTGTGGTTCATCCAAGGTGCCCTCAAAGGGTATTTTGCAAACCTCGCAAAATTCAGCTAATGGCATGTCCTTAACAACGTCATATAAATGAAACTCTACTGACGGAGGTGATTTCTTAGGGAATCAGTAGAAGTTTTGCACAAAAGTATTTGTGAGTAAGAGATACTGATGACGTTGGTTGCGGAGGAAGTCAGTGAGGCCAGCATTCTCAATCAATAAATAGAAATCCTCATAAATCCTGGCTCTCCTCAAGAAGTCACCGGAAGTCCATTCACACGGCCGGACCTCGGCGGTGCGAGGCAAATTAAATTTGGGCTTCTGCTCTTCTTCCTTTTGGTTTTCCTTCGAGCTTCGGCTCGACGAGCCCCTTAAAAGTCTCTTCATTATTTTCCGAAATAAATTGAAATTTTCAGTAACTTCAAATAAAAGTGAACCAACTTCAATAAGATTGATAGCAACAACTCCCACACGTGCCTAGAGCCTATATCAAGCATTAGAACTACTTGGAACCATATAAATTTGACATGCAAGCTCAAGAACATGGTCACCTATGCAGCAAAAATTTGCAATGAATAAAGCACTAGAACAAAAACTAATTGGACCAATGGAGGAGTCGCATACAAAGGAACAATCTCCCCAAGCAGTTTTGCGACAGGTGCTTTGAGCAAGGAGATCGAAAATCACAGCAACAGGGGCTGGAACTCGTGCTTGAGTTGGTTTTTCGGGTTTGTGTGAGGCAGAGGAAGAAGATGGGTGTAGGGATAAGTCGAGGAGGGCCACCATGGGCCCACGAGGCAGGGGGGCACGCCCAGGGGGTAGGGCGCGCTCTCCACCCTCGTGGCCAGGTGGCAGCTCCCCCCGCGGTAATTTTTGCACAGTAAATCCTCAAATATTCCTGAAAAAATCATATTTAATTGACATGGCATTCCGTGGACTTTTATTTTCGGGATATTTTTATATTGCACGGATAAGTCAGGAAACAGGCAGAAAAATACTATTTGACTTTATTTTTACTAAGTAACAGAAAATATAAAGAGGGTACACAAAGTTGTGCTTCTAGTTTCATCCATCTCGTGATCATCAAAATGAACCCACTAACAAGGTTGATCAGGTCTTGTTAACAAACTCATTCCGAATAACACGGAACCGGAGAAATTTCGAATGACGCTAAGTTACCTCAATGGGGATATGAAAATCCCCAACAATAAGAATATCATACTTTTTCTTGACAGTAGGGAGAGGAAATTCAAAACCTCCAAATATAATCGATGGAATTTCGCCAATAGAGTTGATACTATAAACTTGAGGTTGTTTCCTCGGAAAGTGTACCGTGTGCTCATTTCCATTAACATGAAAAGTGACATTGCCTTTATTGCAATCAATAACAGCCCTTGCAGTATTAAGGAAGGGTCTTCCAAGAATAATAGACATACTATCATCCTCGGGAATATCAAGAATAACAAAGTCCATTAAAATAGTAACGTTCGCAACTACAATAGGCACATCCTCACAAATACCGACAGGTATAGCAGTTGATTTATCAGCCATTTGCAAAGATATTTCAGTATGTGTCAACTTATTCAAGTCAAGTCTACGATATAAAGAGAGAGGCATAACACTAACACCGGCTCCAAGATCACATAAAGCAGTTTTAACATAATTTCTCTTAATGGAGCATGGTATAGTAGGTACTCCTGGATCTCCAAGTTTCTTTGGTATTCCACCCTTAAAAGTATAATTAGCAAGCATGGTGGAAATTTCAGCTTCCGGTATCTTTCTTTTATTAGTAATGATATCCTTCATATACTTAGCATAAGGATTTGTTTTGAGCACATCAGTTAATCGCATACGCAAAAAGATGGGTCTAATCATTTCAGCAAAGCGCTCAAAATCCTCATCATCCTTTTTCTTGGATGGTTTCGGAGGAAAAGGCATGGGTTTCTGAACCCATGGTTCTCTTTCTTTACCATGTTTCCTAGCAACAAAGTCTCTTTTATCATAACATTGATCCTTTGATTGTGGGTTATCAAGATCAACAGCAGGTTCAACTTCTACATCATTATCATTACTAGGTTGAGCATCAACATGAACATTATCATTAACATTATCACTAGGTTCATGTTCATCACCTGATTGTGTTTCAGCATCAGACATAGAGATATCATTTGGATTATCAGGTGGTTCAACAATAGGTTCACTAGAAGTTTGCACAGTCCTATCATTTTTCTTTTTTTCCTCTTAGAAGAACTAGGCATATCAATATTATTTCTCTGAGAATCTTGCTCGATTCTCTTAGGGTGGACTTCAGGATACAAAGGTTCCTGAGTCATTCTACCAGTTCTAGTAGCCACTCTAACAGCATAATCATTTTTCTTACTATTCATTTCATCAAGCACTTCTTTATGAGCTTTAAGTACTTGTTACTTGAGTGGTAACCATAGAAGCATGTTTGCTAATATGTTTAAGTTCACCTCTAATATTAGCCATAAAATCACCCAAGCATTTAATAATAAAGGTATTCTGTTTTAATTGTCTACCAAAATAAGCATTAAAGTCATCTTGCTTAAACATAAAGTCATCAAACTCATCCAAGCACTGACTAGGAAATTTAGTAGGAGGGACTTCAGCTTTATCACATCTATAGAGAGAATTTACCTCTACTACCTGTGTCGGGATATCGGGATCAGGAGGTTCTTCAGTGAATAAGGAATTGAGATCATACACTTCTTCAGCAGGCAGTAAATTAAGACTGTGTATTTCTTCAATAGGAGGTAAATTCTTAACATCTTCAGCTTTAATACCTTTTTCTTTCATAGATTTCTTTGCTTCTTGCATATCTTCGGGACTGAGAAATAGAACACCTCTCTTCTTCGGAGTTGGCTTAGGAATAGGGTCAGTAATTGGCTCAGGAGTTGGCTCACGATTTGGCTCAGGAGGTGCCCAATTATTTTCATTTGTCAACATATTATTCAATAGAATTTCAGCTTCATCCGGTGTTCTTTCCCTCAAAAGAGAACCAGCACAACTATCCAGGTAATCTCTGGAAGCATCAGTTAGTCCATTATAAAAGACATCAAGTATTTCAGGTTTCTTAAGAGGATGATCAGGCAAAGCATTAAGTAACTTGAGAAGCCTCCCCCAAGCTTGTGGGAGACTCTCTTCTTCAATTTGCATGAAGTTGTATATTTCCCTCAAAGCAGCTTGTTTCTTATGAGCAGGGAAATGTTTAGCAGAGAAGTAATAAATCATATCCTGGGGACTACGCACACAACCAGGATCAAGAGAATTAGACCATATCTTAGCATCACCCTTTAATGAGAACGGAAATATTTTGAGTAAATAAAGGTAGCGCGATCTCTCATCATTAGTAAACAGGGCGGCTATATCATTTAACTTAGTAATATGTGCCACAACAGTTTCAGATTCATAACCATAAAAAGGATCCGATTCAACCAAGGTAATTATATCTAGATCAACAGAAAATTCATAATAATCCTTATCGGGAACACAGATAGGTGAAGTAGCAAAAGTAGGGTCAGGTCTCATTCTATCTCTAAGAGATTCTTTACTCCATTTAACTAACAGCCTCTTAAGTTCTTATCTATCCTGGCAAGCAAAAATAGTTGCAGAAGATTCTGCATCAAAAAGATAACCCTCAGGAATAGAAGGCATATTCTCATCATAACTCTCATCATCGTATTCAGATTCAATAATTTCTCTTTCTCTAGATCTAGAAATTGGCTCATCAAGAAATTTACCAAGGGGCACAGTATTATCAAGCATAAAAGTGGTTTCATCATAAGTATCATGCATAGCAGAAGTGGCATCATCAATAACATGCGACATATCAGAATTCATAGCAGTAGCAGGTTTAGGTGTCGCAAGCTTACTCATAACGGAAGGAGAATCTAGTGCAGAGCTAGATGGCAGTTCCTTACCTCCCGTCGTAGTTGAGGCCAAAATAGTAGTTCGACCGTCTTTCAAGTTCTTCATAGTGTCCACCAGATATAAATCCCAAATGACTAAAAGAATAGAGCTATGCTCCCCGGCAATGGCGCCAGAAAAAGGTCTTGATAACCCACAAGTATAGGGGATCGCAACAGTTTTCGAGGGTAGAGTATTCAACCCAAATTTATTGATTCGACACAAGGGGAGCCAAAGAATATTCTCAAGTATTAGCAGCTGAGTTGTCAATTCAACCACACCTGGAAACTTAATATCTGTAGCAAAGTGTTTAGTAGCAAAGTAATATGATAGTGGTGGTAACAGTAACAAAAGTAAAGACAACAAAAGTAATGTTTTTGGTATTTTGTAGTGATTGTAACAGTAGCAACGAAAAAGTAAATAAGCAAGAACCAGTATATGGAAAACTCGTAGGCACCGGATTAGTGATGGATAATTATGCCGGATGTGGTTCTTCATGTAACTGTCATAACATAGGGTGACACAGAACTAGCTCCAATTCATCAATGTAATGTAGGCATGTATTCCGTATATAGTCATACGTGCTTATGGAAAAGAACTTGCATGACATCTTTTGTCCTACCCTCCCGTGGAAGCGGGGTCCTAGCGGAAACTAAGGGATATTAAGGCCTCCTTTTAATAGAGAACTGGAACAAAGCATTAACACATAGTGAATACAGGAACTCCTCAAACTATGGTCATCACCGGGAGTGGTCCCGATTATTGTCACTTCGGGGTTCCCGGATCATAACACATAGTAGGTGACTATAGACTTGCAAGATAGGATCAAGAACACACATATATTCATGAAAACATAATAGGTTCAGATCCGAAATCATGGCACTCGGGCCCTAGTGACAAGCATTAAGCATAGCAAAGTCATAGCAACATCAATCTCAGAACATAGTGGATACTAGGGATCAAACCCTAACAAAACTAACTCGATTACATGATAAATCTCATCCAACCCATCACCGTCCAACAAGCGTACGATGGAATTACTCACACACGGCGGTGAGCATCATGAAATTGGTGATGGAGGATGGTTGATGATGACAACGGCGATGAATCCCCCTCTCCGGAGCCCCGAACGGACTCCAGATCAGCCCTCCCAAGAGAGATTAGGGCTTGGCGGCAGCTCCATATCGTAAAACGAGATGATTTCTTCTCTTCGATTTTTTTCTCCCCGAAAGCCAATATATGGAGTTGGAGTTGGCGTCGGAGGGTCTCCAGGGGGCCCACGAGGTAGGGGGGGGGCGCCCCCACCCTCGTGAACAGGGTGTGGGCCCCCTAGTCTTCATCTTTGGAGAGGATTTTTTATTATTTATTCTAAGATATTCCGTGGAGTTTCAGGTCATTCCAAGAAATTTTGTTTTCTGCATATAAAACAACACCATGGCAATTTTGCTGAAAACAGCGTCAGTCCGGGTTAGTTCCATTCAAATCATACAAGTTAGAGTCCAAAACAAGGGCAAAAAGTGTTTGGAAAAGTAGATACGATGGAGACGTATCAATGCCACCACCGCCGTTGCGCATGCCGGCGCCCGCCTGCTCCGACCAACAATTTCTCGTCCATCACCGCCGTTTCGCCGCCATCCCTGTGCCATGAAGCCGAAGGCTCGCCCGCTCACGTTGTCTGCAGTCCCTCCTTGCCATGCCGCCGTGCTGCCAAGCACGCGAGCAGCTGGTGGAGCCGCGTCTATGCATGCAGCGTATGAAGGGGAGGACGAGCGGTAGCTCCAGCACGCTGGCGAGGAGGAACTAGCGTGTCATTGTCGTCTCCGCCCGTGCAGAGGAGGCGTGCATGGTGGCTGTCGCGGCGGAAGCCGGTCGCGCGCGCGTCGAGCCCGCAAACTGGGCGCGGACGCGGAATCTACCTTCGAGACCTTGAATGCCACGTGGATCCTGCAATCTGAAGGAGCAATTTGGGTCAGTCGACTCATGTGAGCCCTTTGATGCAACATGGATGGCTAGAAGGGCTTCTTCCACCTCTTCTGCCGTCTTCTTCCTTCGCTCCGTCGAACTTCTTTCAAAAATCGACTGAACCAAATTATACTACTAGTACGAACGTATTAAGTACAGTAGGAACACGAAGGTACGAGTAGTAGTACCAACTACAAGAAGAACAGTAGTAAGACATAGTACTAGTACTACTCTACGTACTAAAGAGTTCAAATAACGAGAAAGAACATAAACATAGTTCTGCTGGGGCCTCAGTACAACACACCCTTGAAAATAAACTAAGCAACTAGTCCGCTTGACACTGCAGTAGAACCAGCATGAGCGACGGCAATGCCACCTACTCGGAGTCCGAGTCCACGTCCTTGACTTTGTCCTCGTCCCTCTTCCTCTTCCTCTTTGCCGACGCTTCTTTGCTTGAACCGGACACTGGGCTCTGCTTCTTCATCCAACCCATGTAGATATTTAAACAAAGGTAGGCATCCATTGCTGCATACAGGATGTGATCTTCATCTAATGTCTTCGACCCCCATGCATGATGAAACTCGTGATGAGGTTTCTTCAGTTTAGCGTACGAAGGATCAATCATGGCTGCTGCTAGGGTCAGCATTGAAGGTTGAGAGGAGGACACCAGGCTTGCCTTCTGGAGAAGGAAGGGCTGTCCTACAACGAGACCTATCCGACGCAGGACATCCCTGTCGTTCTTAAAGCCTACACTAACGAATTTCACTCTTTTGTCCTTAACGAAGTTCTTAAAATCCTGGCACTCAACATCGGCATGGCATATGTGGTAGACCAAGCGAACGTTATGTACGCAAACCTAGATCACGGCGGGCTTCTTGATCTCTTCGTCCTTTAGATCCTTCTCTCATCCCAGGACTGTGGTGTACTCAATATCTAGCCCAGCGACCCACTCATCCGTTGAACTGTTGAACATGCATAGGAAGCGAGCAAGCCATGCTTTCACCGTCGCGGATCCACGTGTGTAGATGATGATGAACTGATCGCCGTTGATGGCTCTAACCTTGTACTCAGCAGCGACCATGGAGATTTGGGAGGCCATGGATTTTGGTGGAGGGTTAGGAGAAGTTGAACTATTGTACCCCGCAAAACTGGGAGTGAACTAATGTGAAGGGACGGGACGACTGGGAGCGAACTATTGTGAGGTAGAAGACGGGGACGAGTAGGGCGTGCGAATGGCGTGGGGTTGCTGGCTTGCCCAGTGGATAAACGGCTGCAAGCCCCCGAAGAGTTCTCAAGAACTATGCGGGACCCAATAGATGTCATGTCTACTAGACCCATATCGTAGGCCTTATGTATAGCTTCTGCGTGTTCGCACGCCATGCCGGCGCGTGGATGTAACTTCACTTAATTCTGTCAACCGTCGCGCCTCCCACGACCTTCGCCTCCCTCGTGCGGTGGCGCCCTTTGAGACTTCGACCGGCTATAAATGAGCAATTTTTTTGCCTACTCTGCATGAATGATACTCCCTCTGGTCCTTTTTATTCCCGTCAACAGTTAGCAAAGTGTTTGACCAAATATATACTTTTTTCTGAACACCACCTTATATTAATTAACCAGCCAGACCAGTATACTCATTCAATACAATATTCACCACACAGGGCGGTACGTTATTTACAAGAATACCATCTAATCTATTGTCAAAGCTATACTTAGCGATTAAGTGTGCCACCTTATTGGCCGAACAGCTAATCTTTGACAATTGAAGATTGTTGATCAACTTCGAGATGCTCAACGCTTTCATCTTCAGGTCACACATAGCAGACCTGTCATAGTCCCCCGATGCAAGAGACGCTACCACAAAAGGGCAATCAGCCTCTAAAATTATAGGATTATGAAGAGAAATACCTATGTAGAGACCGACAATGCAAGCCCTAAGCTCCACTTCCTCCACGCTTTGACATGCATCAATGAAATCCCACGACCAAATTTATACTAAAAATATCAATATCTACAATACTGATTATAATGAGTATAAGAACTACGTTTTATAATGAGTGTAAAAATATTGATTTGACATTGTGATGTTGATACTCCCTCCGTCTAGGTGAGTAAGTCATCTTCGACTGTGCACCGTGACCAAGGAGGAGGGGAAAACGAGAGACATTAATGTTTATTTGCTAATTAAATAGTATTGCATGCAATGAACTAACCACTGCATGTCATGTTTGATAGTCTCAGGTCATTAAAAGCATGCACACCATCATCTCTTATTGGTTGATATGTCAAGAAACAAGAAACGAGGTAGAAGTTAATGCACCGCGCCTACGTGTTTTGGGATTATTTGGTTTTCGTAAGATGACTTACACACCTAGCTATTAGAGTACCACTACCTCCCTTCTAGTTTAAAGGGCTCGACTCAAAAATTTCACCTACTCTTAGCAAGATAGTAGAGGCGGTGGAATAGTTTTTGAAGTCTACAAAAGTACTCAACTAATGTTGTTGTTCTTCACAAAAAAATGTGTTTACCAATGCATGCATGAACACTAGTTACTCTAACCCCCCTCTCTTCTTTAATTCTTTGCCACATCAGCATGTTTGCTATTCCTGTGTGCATGATACTAGCTAAGATACCACCATGATGGCCAGCCTTAATCATCGCATGCAATAACTTAGTGCACCTTGAAATATGAACATGTGTGGGACGTGTATGTTTTTAATGACTTGAGACTATACCTAGCCCCGCATGCAAGATGACTTATTATGCACCGTTCCCCATACCTGCAGGAAGCCCGTTCGTCTCCAAATCTTTTCCTCTCCATGTGTGGAAACAATATGCCTGCCAAACTCTCCTTCTCCCTCCGGCGGTCCCACCACTCCACCCCGTGTGAAAAAATCTGCATGCATGACTCTCCTCCCCCCACGCTCGTCCAATCCGTTGTGACCAGCAATATTTCCACCCCTTCGCTCCCCCATAATTTACTGCAACAAATATGCCCACATAGCTTTTACTTAACTTCAGGTGCATTGGGTCACTTAAATACGGGCCCATTAGTTTACTAGCCCACATGTCAGTTACGCAACTGGACCTGCAGTTAAGTCAGTGCAGCTCAGTCCATATCTTACGTAGGTGTGCCATTGCTCTCTATAAATATTGCGCCTCGCACGACATCGCCATCTCCTCCCCCTCACGTTCACGTTCATAGCTATCTCCTCCCCCTCCCTCTCACGTCGACCACCATGGCATCGCCCCTCCCAAGCCCTAGGAGCCCCTCACTACACCGCACGGATGGTCACGCGTCGCCGTTCCGTTCCTCGCCGCCACTAGTCGAGGAGGACGTGTCGGCGTTCCGCTCCTCGCCGCTACGCGACGCGTCGCTGTTTCGTTCCTCGCCGCGACGCGACGTGTCGCCGTTCCGCTCCTCGCTGCCACTAGTCGAGGAGGACGCGTCGGCGTTCCACTCCTCGCCACGACACGTCGAGATGGACGCGTCGGCGTTCCCAATCTCGCCAGCACGCGCGTCGGAGAACGCGTCGATTCCCCGCTACGAGGAGAACGCCACCCCGCCCGCCGAGCCCCCCTAGCCTTGAGGAGCTTTGGAAAGAAATGGATGTCGCCTTGTGGGAGGCTTTGCCTCCAGCAGAGCGCCCCAAAATAGAGGCGGAGAAGAAGGCCGAGGAAGAGAAGCGCACCGCGCAACAAGCTTTCTGGGAGATCTATGTCGCGTCCGAGAGAGTCAAGCAATTGGTTCTTTGGCAGAAGGCTCGTGCGAGGGCCGTGAGGGTGGCGGAGGACGCCCGTGCTGATGCCCTGAGTGCAGTCGGGCCCAAGCGCCTCATCTACGCTTGGCGGTACGTGGACCGGGTGCACGCTTCCAGCCAGGAGGAGTACCTGTTGGCGCCGGATCACCACACCGGTGAGATCGCGCTCGCCCGCCCGCAAGCCGCCAATCAGCACCTCGCAAAGTTGCGAGGCTGAGGAAGAGGCGTTGTGTCGGCAACTGGGAAACGGCCGCACACCAGGGCACTCGTGGCGCGCCGCAAGCACTCCTACGAGCGCCGTGGCTTTTAGGAGGAGTATAATTTTTGTTTCATAAGGCGATCTCATTAGTTTTGGGATGCAAATGTTAAATCCCGAACGTTCAAGATTTTTTAGCGTCTTTAATTAAGTATGTAAAAGGGAAAGTTTGGAAACGTTGTGTATTATTACGCATTTTGCAAGTACGTGCATATAGCACAAACTTTACTATATACTATCGGACTACACGTCTCTCTCGATATATACTTGCAGACTGTGCTACTCCCTCCGTCCAGGTCAATAAGTCATCTTTGGTTGTGCACGGTGACCAAGAAGGAGGGAAGACTTGTACACCTAGACGGAGGGAGTACTACTATTACTTATGTACGTGCAAATGCACATTTTAACATTACGATGCGGTTTTTGTAAAAGTGGAAAAACAGCACTAGTTAAGTTTGTGAAACGATTCAATGCAAAACAAATGCAAAAATGCTCGTTTGATTGTTTACTTTTAGCTTCCTTCTCTATGGTTATTTTTCTGTCGTACTTTGTACGGAGTATCTCAGTCGTTGGAAAGGCATGCAAATTCCCAAACCGCTTCCTACACCTTGTATCGAATTTTTTGCCTAACAAGTTGTGTCGTGCAATTGGAATTCTAACTTGAGTACTACTACTAGTAGGAGTACCAGGGGCCAGTTCTTTTAGGCTTCTAGATTAGTAATCCCATAACTACTACCTCCGTCCTGGTTTATTGGTCCCCATTGTAATCTGTGTCAAATTTTGATCATAAATTTAACTAATGAAATGTTAGTGCATGTCACATGCACTACTCCATCCGTCTAGGTGAGTAAGTCATCTTAGGCTGTGCACCGTGACCAAGGAGGAGGAGAAAACGAGAAACGTTAATGTTTATTTGCTAATTAATAGTATTAAATGCAATGAACTAACCACTGCATGTCGTGCTTGATATCTCAAGTCATTAAAAGCATGCACACTCTTTATCTCTTATTGGTTGATATGTCAAGAAACAAGAAACGAGGTAGAAGTTAATGCACCGTGCCTAAGTGTTTTGGGATTATTTGGTTTTCGTAAGATGGCTTACACACCTAGATGCACCGCGCCTAAGTGTTTTGAGTAACATTTTATCAGTTAAATCTTTGGTCAAAATTTAGCACGAATTACAATGGTGAGGAATAAACCAGGACGAAGTAGTAGTTTAGAAGCCCAAATAAATGAGTGAGGTGCCTTATTGTTACTCTCCACTATGACTAGTCTTGTGGAAAAAGCTGGGGAAGCTGCCAAAAGAACTGGCCCTAGGAGTAGTAGCTAGGGATCGAGTGTGGGAGATGAACCGGAGAAAGTAAATGCAGAGAAATGAAATGCAAAAAAGACTGAGGGATGTGATGGTTGCTTGTCCGTTTATTTTACCAGGCCATTTATTACTGGGAGTGGTTGGGTTTTTTGATATGACGGCTTTACTGCCGCGCCACGAGCGGGGTGAGAGGTGAGACTCCCGTGTAGCTCTGCCCTCTACACTTGTACTACATCGGTCGTGGTTTATTAGTCCCCCATTGAATTTGACTGAAGATTTAACTGACAAAATGTTAGTGCATGTCAACAGAAACTATATCGTTGGATTCGTATTTGAACATAGTTTTGAATGATATAATTTTAGGTGACATGCATAAGTATTTATCGTACTATCTATAATGTTAGTTCAATTTTTGGTCGTACTAATCTATAGTAGTAAGGTGCCCGTGCGTTGCACCAAAGAGTGAAATGCATTGATCGGGGAGTTGTTTATTTTGACAAAGGATGTGGGGGTCGTCTCATGTGTAACGGGTATTGATAGGTTTCTTCGGATATTATCTCATCTCTAGAGCTCAGAAACATCTGGGTGAAATAGATAAAAAGGTATCTTTTGCAAAAAAAAGTGTTCAACTGTTCAACCTACATCCAAAACTTGTGAAGAAATAACACTTATTGTGCTTTGCAAGAAATGATCTTTAAGAATTAGTTTTTGAGTATCGATTGTTATACATGTTGGCTACAAATGACATGGCACTTTCTTATAGTCAACAGTTGGCTATACAACAACAACAACAACAACAACAACAACAACAAAGCCTTTAGTCCCAAGCAAGTTGGGGTAGGCTAGAGGTGAAACCTATAAGATCTCGCAACCAACTCATGGCTCTGGCACATGGATAGCAAGCTTCCATGCACCCCTGTCCATAGCTAGCTCTTCGGTGATACCCCAATCCTTCAGGTCTCTCTTAACGGACTCCTCCCATGTCAAATTCGGTCTACCCCGCCCTCTCTTGACATTCTCCGCACGCTTTAGCCATCCGCTATGCACTGGAGCTTCTGGAGGCCTGCGCTGGATATGCCCAAACCATCTTAGACGATGTTGGACAAGCTTATCTTCAATTGGTGCTACCCCAACTCTATCTCGTATATCATCATTCCGGACTCGATCCTTCCTCGTGTGGCCACACATCCATCTCAACATACGCATCTCCGCCACACCTAACTGTTGAACATGTCGCCTTTTAGTCGGCCAACACTCAGCGCCATACAACATTGCGGGTCGAACCGCCGTCCTGTAGAACTTGCCTTTTAGCTTTTGTGGCACTCTCTTGTCATAGAGAATGCCAGAAGCTTGGCTCCACTTCATCCATCCGGCTTTGATCCGATGGTTCACATCTTCATCAATACCCCCATACCTCCTCCTCCTCACACCTAGTAGTACTGAAATCGCACATCATGTACTCAGTTTTAGTCCTACTAAGCCTAAACCCTTTCGATTCCAAGGTTTGTCTCCATAACTCTAACTTCCTATTTACTCCCGCCCGACTATCGTCAACAAGCACCACATCATCCGCAAAGAGCATACACCATGGGATATCTCCTTGTATATCCCTTGTGACCTCATCCATCACCAATGCAAAAAGATAAGGGCTCAAAGCTGACCCCTGATGCAGTCCTATCTTAATCGGGAAGTCATCAGTGTCGACATCACTTGTTCGAACACTTGTCACAACATTATCGTACATGTCCTTGATGAGGGTAATGTACTTTGTTGGGACTTTGTATTTCTCCAAGGCCCACCACATGACATTCCGTGGTATCTTATCATAGGCCTTCTCCAAGTCAATGAACACCATATGCAAGTCCTTCTTTTGCTCCCTATATCTCTCCATAAGCTGTCGTACCAAGAAAATGGCTTCCATGGTCGACCTCCCAGGCATGAAACCAAACTGGTTTTTGGTCACGCTTGTCATTCTTCTTAAGCGGTGCTCAATGACTCTCTCCCAGAGCTTCATTGTATGGCTCATCAGCTTAATTCCACGGTAATTAGTACAACTCTGAACATCCCCCTTGTTCTTGAAGATTGGTACTAATATACTCCGTCTCCATTCTTATGGCATCTTGTTTGCCCGAAAAATGAGATTGAAAAGCCTGGTTAGCCATACTATCGCTATGTGCCCGAGACCTTTCCACACCTCAATGGGGATACAATCCGGGCCCATCGCCTTGCCTCCCTTCATCCTTTTTAAAGCCTCCTTGACCTCAGACTCCTGGATTCGACGCACAAAACGCATGCTGGTCTCATCAAAAGAGTCGTCCAGTTCAACGGTAGAGCTTTCATTCTCCCCATTGAACAGCTTGTCGAAGTACTCCCGCCATCTATGCTTAATCTCCTCGTCCTTCACCAAGAGTTGGCCTGCTCCGTCCTTGATGCATTTGACTTGGCCAATATCCCTCGTCTTCCTCTCTCGGATCTTGGCCATCTTATAGATGTCCCTTTCGCCTTCCTTCGTGCCTAACCGTTGGTAGAGGTCCTCATACGCCTGACCCCTTGCTTCACCAACAGCTCGCTTTGCGGCCTTCTTCGCCATCTTGTACTTCTCTATGTTGTGTGCACTCCTATCCAGGTATAGGCGTCTAAAGCAATCTTTCTTCTCTTTAATCGCCTTCTGGACATCATCATTCCACCACCAGGTATCCTTATCTTCGCTTCTCCTTCCCCTGGACACTCCAAACTCCTCTGAGGCCACCTTACGAATGCAAGTCGCCATCTTCATCCACACATTGTCCGCATCCCCTCCTTCCTCCCAAGGGCCCTCCTTAATGACCCTCTCCTTGAACGCCTGAGCTACCTCCCCCTTGAGCTCCCACCACTTCGTTCTAGCGACTTTAGCCCGCTTATCCCGCTGGACACGAATCCGAAAGCGGAAGTCAGCAACCACAGTTGGCTATACTATTAAGTAATATTAACCATGCCCTTATACACCTAGACGGAGGGATTAAATCAGGATGACTTGCAAGGGGGCAGAGGAGATGTAAGAAATGGTTCATCGTAAGTCTTTCACCAGTACTGTAGTAAAAATTCATACATGGAAGATTCTAGACTAAACCATAAACGGATCCACTTTTATTCATGCGCGATACTCCAATAGAGCAAGATCATGCATGGAAGTCTCCACATGCTTAGACAGCGGATTACATTGAGCGAAGACTAATGATCAACATTTAACTTGATAATGTGTATATTTTTTTAGAAGAACAGGGAGGCTCCTCCCCGGTTCCATTATCAAATGAAACCCAAAGTGTCTTACATCAGCTCACTGAGAGGAGCAGTTCAAAGGAAGGACTGCGGTGAAAGCCACTCAAGTTTAACGACAAGCTTACAGAATCAAAAGCGGCAAAGACACGGGCCATAAGCGCCCACACACACACTACATGTTTTCTAAGTGCACTTGATAATGCGTAGTCCAGGTGAACCTCCTTGGAGTCCCCGTGCATCGAGTCGGCGGGTAAAGGATGGAACGGATGCCATGGGTTTTCCAAGTCCACATTGGCGGGATAGTCCCAACTCCCCAGAGTCCAAGTCTGTCCGATGAGGCCGGTGACGCCGCCCACGCGACCCGGAGGGGTAGTAACATTGACCATGCACCCGTACATCTGCCTCGTGTCAGTGTCAGCGTCAGCGGCGACGGACCTGATGCACATTACAGAGACGGGGCGGCGGCCTGCACGGGCCTCGCCGGTGCCCACGATCAAGAGGAAGACGCTGCCGTCCTCCTCCGAGACTAGCAAGCGGCGGTGATCCTCCAGCGACTTCGGCATGGTGAACCGGTAGCACATGTCGTACTTGATGTTCTCCGCCAAGGGCCAGTAGTGACCGTTGCACGCATCCGTGAGGTGATGCACCATGTCCGCCGGCGAGCCATAAAACGGCATCGGCACTCGTAGCAGTGGGCGAAGGGCTCCTTGGAGGCATTGACCAAGCCATCCATGAAACGGGAGTGGCTGTAGGGGACGTTGTGGCAGTTGAATATATGAGCAAGTTACTACGAGATTTAATCCAAATAAGCACAAAATAAATCATGACGGCTATAACAGAGATGAAACTAATCATGTGGACTAGCATAGTAGTAGGATACAGAGTAGAAACATGAATTATACCATGATTTCGAATAGGAAGCACAAAAACACATACAGTGCAACGGGAGCAGCACCGTTGGCGTTGAGGTTGTCGCCCATGTCGTTGAGGAAGAGGTTGCCGAGGTCGGGGAAGAAGTCGTCGTCGGTGAAGTCGTGGCTGCCAGCAGTCGCGAGAGTGCGCTCCCCAGATTTCAACAGCGCCCGCCGAATGGAGCGCAGGAGGGAGTGGCTGTAGATGACGTTGCGGCCGCCGAATGGAGCGCAGGAGTAGCACACGAAGCAGTAGATGGTGTCCTTACTTGTACTCCCTAGTCTCTATCTATCTATCTCTCTCTCTCTCTCTCTCTCTCTCTCTATATATATATATATATATATATATATATATACTCTTATAGAAACCCGAGTTGGTGATGATGGTATGCCTGGCATCTTTTAATATAGACCATCCAATCAATATCTGACGAATAGAAGCCAACTATGACAATTTTACAAAAGATACCCGCACCTCTCTCCACATTTACAGATAAGGCCTTAGCTCGTGCTCCTCCCTATGTCTCTATCTCTACTACTTTTTTTATAACAAATCGAATAGTGATGCGCTGTCCGCTGCATGCCCGGCTGAACACGCCTCCTCGCCTCCATCATCACCAACCGAGTCTTCTATAGTAGGAGTAGAGAAAAAACCGAGTTGGTGATGATGGTGTGCCGTGCAATGCACGGGCATCTTGCTATTTTTTTGCATATAAGTCCAAACACCACGTAGACACGGTCTTTGAGCACGGTTCATAGTCGTTCCACGACCGGGCATTGAAGTTTGTAACTATTTTAGATTAGAATATACTACTCCTCCGGTGCTAGTAGTAGAGCAGAGTCCTACTCTACTACTCTACTCTAGTAAGCTAGGGCATAGTACTGTAGTAGGTACTGTAGGGAGTACCAGTACTGTGTTCACTCAAATAAGTTGTCTGGCATTGATATGACCCTATGCTGCTGGTATGTGTCTCGTAAGTCAAGCGGCGTGCTCTAGTCATCATCACCTGTCCACTTCCCGCAGCACATATTTGCTTCTCCATCTTTGTCCGCACATAATGTCGTCCAAGCTTCCATCCCTGCTAAGGCGCCTACCCCCCTCGTCCGAAACCCAAGCACTAACAATGGCAGAACTGAGCAGCGTCCGTCAAAAGAGTGGTTGGAATTCGCTCCCGACAGAGGTAATCAAGCTCATTGTTTCGCGTGTGGACAACCTCAGTACCATGCCGCTCACCGCGTGCTCGTCGGGGCTGTACCGTTTACTCAAAGCCCTCAGGCTGGAGCTTTTTAAGCCAGCTCCTTGCTTGCTGATGTCGCCTGATCTTCAGAAACGACATGTCACGCAGCATAACGATCGTAGGATGGCGAGCATCAACCCCCTTCACTGCGATCCGATCCCCGTCAGCCTCAGCTACATTAACGGTATGTACTGGGTCGGCATGAACACGTCTTGGATGGTGCTCGTCGACGGTCGCGGCAGCTGGATGCTCGTGGAGGTCTACACCCCGTGATTGATCCCCCTTCCTTCGATTAACACTGCACTGCTTTGGCCCCGCGGCCTAGAATAGTCGGAATCTTACAGTAGCCAACATGATACCAAGTTTGATCTGCTCAAGGTTGTAATCTGCCAAGTGCCCACAAGATCTTCGAATTATAAAGATTTCAGGCTAATTGCGTTCTTCAACCGCGGTGTTGCCTATCTGACAGGTCACTGTGGTAAGTGGATAAATCTGCACGTCCATCGCAGGATCATACATCCTCCATGGTTCTCTGATGCCATTGAACACAAGGGCTTCATTTACGCTGTCGACTCCTTCTATGGCTGGACGTATTGCTGGCCTACTCCAGTCATCGCTACAAACGGCTATAACAGCAGTATGTTACTTTCCTATGATATCATGATGGCTTGCTTATATTACTGTCAACATTTGCTGAAGAAATATTCATGCTCATAACATGCTTTTCTTAAGATTGACTAAATCAAGAGCCATTTTTTATTTGACTCCAACTTGATATGATGTTGTAGCCCGCCTGGTGTCCCTACCCTTCCTAATCCCAGAACCTTTCAAAGAAAAGCGGCATGGCAGTTGCAGGTGGTTCCTGGCTCGATCAGACGATGGCGAAATATTGATCATCGTTCGCACGTACCGGACGTGTTGTTTCGCGAAATACAATCACAGTCACTGCAAGGTCTTAGAGCAGGATCCCAGCTTCTCTGGGCCTTCAGGAATTTTTGACTGGAGGCTGGTAAGTAGCCTTGGTACACGCTCTCTGTTTGTCGGACTGAATTATCCGATTAACCAGGAGATAACCAACGGCAAGGATCATGATGGCAGCGCGGTTTCGTTCATCAGGCAAAACTGTGTGTACATAGCGTACCATGCGTCTCTGCATGCACCATACCCTAATATGTGCCGCCACGCTCTGCATCCCAAAGTAGGAGAGAGGGTCGCAAGTATCAGACTTCGACCTGCTGGCTGGAGTTTCCCCCGTCAGGCACCCGTCTGGTTCAAGCCATCAGCCAATCTCCATAGCTTAATAAGTAGTAATGTCTAACTGAGCCAGTTAGTTAGATGCGTACACTTGGTGTAGTAGGATCTTTATTTAGTTTGATGCATACACTTGTTCTTTTTTGGTAGCCCTTTTGTAATGATGGCTGATGTTTGGTTTGGAAGAGAGAGCTGCGTCTTCACTCTTCTGGCCTGCTTACTGCTTCTGTTGCACCCCCAGCCCTGGTTGCTGCTGCTGCTATTTTCAATGTACAATCAGTAGTATATTTTGTCTGTTGGTTGAATAAATATGTTGTTAGAACGACAAACACAATGTTTTGGTAGTTGTTGCACAGTTCGATCCTTTAGTGCCCGGTACCGTACGTAGCTCATACTATTTTTCGTATAGAACACATTTTCCACTTGTTGATAACATGCAGCCCACTGATGAAGGCCCAATAGAGAAGCCCATTATTAACTGGAAGGGAGGCTCTCACATGAATCCGGCCCAGGTACATGCTCATGGTCCCCTAAACATAAATAAGTAAATAAATAAATAAAGCTAAATGCTCATGCACCAGTTCTTTGGGAAAATAGGTGGAAAATCTTTCAAGACGAGGAGGGATGCATTCCGTCCTGGCCAAAGAGTATGGTCAATGTCTGTTAAAAGTAATATCAAAAGGGGTTGAAAATTCCAAAAAATTCATAGCAAATGGGATATTAGTTTTTTTTGAATTTTGTTCTTCACTGATATCTTATACGTATTTCATTGGATTTAACATGACATAGTACTAATTTATTTTTAAATTTGTTTTAGTATGGCTATTAATTTTTGGATGAAGAATATTTCGTTCCCCAGAAAAAATTTCCCACATATTTAATTAATTTTTTTACCCTGTTACTGACCAGAAAATGGCCGGCAATTCTAAAAATGGAAAACGGGCTGCAATAAATTCCATATGAATTAGAAAATGAGTAAAAGTTATAAAAATAATAGCAAATGGGCTGTACACGCCACATATTTTGAAGGTGACCTGTTTACGCAAGGCTTTGTCGGTGAACACACGATTCTAGCCGCCGTGCTTCTTCAATCTCTGGTCTTCCTGCTCCAGCTGCCTAAACTAGCGCCGACGGGACTGCCTGCTCCCTCCTCTTGTGGCCCGCTGTGATGCCGCGCAGGCTTCCCCGGCCCACCCTACTCCCTCCGCTGGTCTGGCCGCACACAATCAACTGCCTCCTTATTACGCGAAAAAATGATTCCTCCCACTGACATCTGGGATGCACCGGTTGGGAGGCTGACCTGTGGGCCTACTACGTTGATGAGTACGCAGGGCTTGTCAACTTAGTCAATAAACGATTCTAGCAGCAGTAACTGTTGGATTGGAATCGAACGGTCCTGCTGCTTCTTCAATCGCTGCTCTTCTTGCACCAGCCGCCGAAACCAGCGCCGGGGAGACCGCCTGCTCCTGCCTCCAGTGGTCGGCTGTACTGTCTTTGAGGCCTCATCGCCCCCTACTACTCCCACCGCTAGCCAGGCCCTGCGGTGACAGTAGCCTCACACCGCAGCTGAACCAGTGAACCCTCGTACTGCTCTTCGCATGGGCATCCACTACCGCGTCTTCGCTGGCTCCGTGTCGTTCCCTTCCTAGGCCTCACCGTCGTCCACCGCCTTGGTGCTCTCAGCGCGGCGTGGTTAATGTGGTCAACGACATTCCATCGGAAGAGTACTGTACGTGGAGAGGCTGACAGCTGGGTCCACGGCCACAGCCCAGTTTTTTTGTGATTTTCCAAGTAAGTCGCTTTGTCAGGCCTGGTGGGCTGCAAATCTTTCAAGACGGGGAGAGCTTTCATTCGGCTGGCCGAGAAAATGGCCCATCAGTAATGAGAAATGGGCTGTACATTTTTAAAACACATCAAACCGGCAATTAGTTTCAAATATCTTTTTTTTATTTCGACATTATAAATTACATTAATTTTTATGCGTGGAGAATTTGTTGGATTTTATATTGATATACATTTATTTTTAAAATCAGTTTTAATGTGAGTTGAAATTCTGGGATTAAAAACAGTTCGGACCGCACCGAAATATGCAAAATTTCGTATAAGTTTTTAACTGTGGCCACAATATGGGCTGTAATGCTAACAAAAAGAATATGGGCTCCAGAAAAAACCTTAAGAATTAGCAAATGGGCTGTAAATTATTAAAAATAATGGCAGATGGGTTGTATGCTTTTTTCCACAGATTTGAGGCTTTCCTAAAAAAAGGTTGACGCACAAGCAGTGAATGTTCGATGGCCATCGAACGGCCTTCGTGCTTCTTCAATCTCTGCTCTTCCTGCTCCAGCCACTCAAACAAGCGCCGGCGGGACTGCCTGCTCCCTCCTCCCCGCGGCCGGCTCTGACAGCTCGGACCCACTAGTTATATCTTCGTACGCAAGGAAGTGCCTCCTTATTACGCACAAAAAAAATGAATACTCCCCCTGTTAGCTGGGACCCAGTATAGTGGCAGGATGACTTGTGGGCCTACTAAGTTGACGGGGACGGAGGGCTTTGTCAACTTAGTCAATATGCACGATTCTAGCTCCAGTGATCGTACGATGTCCATCCAACGGCCGTAGTGCTTCTTCAACCTCTGGTCTTCTTGCTCCAGCCGCCCAAACCAGCGTCAGTCGTGCCTCGTGCTCCTACCTCCCGTGGCCGGCTACAATGCGGCGGAGGCCTCACCGCCACCTACTACTCCCATCGCTGTCCAGGCCATCCCTCCACTCACCCACACCCCCTGTTATTCTGCAGCGACGGCAGCCTCACACCACAGCGAACCAGTGAACCCTCGTACTCCTCTACGCGTGGGCATCCACTGCCGCGTCTTCCCTGGCTCCGCGTCGTCCCCTTCCTAGGCCTCGCCATTGTCCACCGCCCTGGTGCTCTTGGCGCGGCATGGTCAGCATGGTCAAGGAACGGCTTCCATCGGACGTGGACTGTACATGGAGAGGCTGACAGCTGGGTCCACGGTCGCAACAATGAAGTGCCTCCTTATTACATGCAAAATAATTATTCCTCCACCTGACAGCGGGGACCCACCGGACGGGCCACCGTATTTTGCGAAAAAAACATTTCCCCCTGACTGCTGGGACCCACCAGCTACATCTTCGCACGCATGGAAGTGCGTCCGGGCAAAAAAAATGATTCACCCCCCTGACTGATGGGACCCACCAGCTACATCTTCACACGCAAGGAAGTGCCTCCGAAAAAAAAACGATTCGCCCCTCTAACTGCTGGGACCCACCAGCTACATTTTCGCACGCAAGGAAGTGCCTGACAGTCGGGACCCACCTGGTCGAAGCGTACGTAGCGTTGTCATTCTGGTCGTGAATGTGTACGTACATACTGGTCGTTGTAGAGGCGCGCACGTGTCGTAGTAGAGGCGCGCACGTAGCATGTACACGTACGTACAGCGGCCAGGGTGCAAGAAAGAAAATACGCCCATGTATGTGTACATACGGGCGGGGTCTCGAACGCCTACTCGCGCATACGTACGGCGAGGGCTCGTGTACATGGCTGGGTCGGAACAGAGAAACGGTGTCATCGTCGTGTTCATGGGGAGCCAACCGGCTGGGTCGGAACAGAATGCGTGGTCGTGTTCATCGGGAGGGCTTGGACGGAACAGGCGATGGAAACGAGGCCTGGCGTACCGCACAACGGAGGGAACAGACCTCCTATGTTCCGAACAGGGTCCTGTTGATCGGAAGGGGTGTGGTGTACCACAAAACGGAGGAAACGGACCTCCTACGATCGAAACGGGGGTCCTGTTGATCGGGAGCGGTGTGTCATACCGCAAAACGGATGAAACGGACCTCGTACGGTCGAAACGGGGGTCCTGTTGATCGGGAGGGGTGTGGCGTACTGCAAAACGGACGAAACGGACTTGTGTTGGAGGCTACGGTCGAAACGGGGGTCTTGCTCATCGGGAGGGGTGTGGCGTACCGCAAAATGGGACTCCACGGGATACTGTTCATCTCCACCGTCGACCTCCTCCAGCCTCCACGGGCTACTGTCGACCTCCTCCAGCCTCCACGGGATCCTGTTCATCCAGCCTCCACCGCGCGCTACTCCACCGGCTACTGTTCAACCACCCCTCCACGGGCACCCCTCCACCGTCTACTGTTCATCCATCCCTCCACACCACGGGGTCCTGTTCAACCACCCCTCCGCAGTCTACTGTTCATCCAGCCCTCCACACCACGGGGTCCTGTTCATCCAGAGGCAACGCCACCACTCACTGTTCATCCAACCCCCCCCCCCCGCAATGCTCACTGTTCATCCAATCGATCGGCTTCAGTTAGCAGCAGTAGCGAAGGAATCGCTCCATCGGGTTCAGTTAACAGCCATCAATCGATCGCTCGGGTTCAGTAACGAGTAGCCTGTAGTGCAATTGCTCGGGTTCAGTTAGAGCCCAACGCCTCGCTTGGGTTCAGTTAGAGCCAACGCGCGTACGTGTACGAGAGAAACGCGCATTGATCGGCCCCCGACCTCCCACCGTAACCGGCAACTCCCCGAAATTTTCCTCCCCCTCGCTTCTACCATGGTTTATTCCGTCATGGATGGCCCCAAGAATGTCATGCAGCTGCGTCTCCGGCCCGCCCAGGACGAAAAGCCCATTTTCTGTCATGATTTTTTGTCATAGAAGTAGGAGCCCACCACATCTATGATGATACCGGGTTTTGTCACATTTATCGTCATAGAAGTGTCATATGTATGACAGAAAAAAATTATTCGGCCCAAAATGTCACGGATGTGTCTTTTTTTGTAGTGGATGCCGCTGCCATCGAGGCCCTCCTGCAGGTGGAACTAGACGTCCTCGACTTGAACCGGGTTGTGCTCTCGTCCGTGTAGAGCGCCCGCACGCTCTGCTTGAACGAGTAGCTAGAAGTCGAGGACAACCACAGTGCGGAGACACACGTCGGCAGCTACGGCTGGTTCGCGCCGGCAGCCAAAGACGACGAGGCCCCGCGAGCGGTGATAGTTTTTCTTTATGTTGTTGTTTTTATGGATCTTTTGCTGTGTAAAAACATATATTTGTTATGCAAGTCGCCTGACTTGGGTTATTCTACCATTTCAGGCGGTTGGATGAATATCCTACGTCTCCTAACCCTTCTTTCCTTCTTCCTCACCTATTCTTCTTCCCCAACAGACCACTGCACGGGCCGTACGGATACTCCCCAACATGCGGTTGGATAAACATACTCTATGAACAAAAATTATGTGTCAGCGATAGGATGGCTGAGTTTGGTTTGTTCACATGCGACAGCACGTGTCAGTGAGGATACGTTCCCTTGGTTGGGTTTGCGGCGTGCAGGAGCGACTGTGTGAGGGTGCGGTGCGACCGCGGTGTGCAGGAGCGACCGTGTGAGGGTGCGGTGCGACCGCGATAGCTGTGCGCAAGTGTACCTCCTTCTCATTTTGAAAACTTTAGGCAAGCTTGGCAAAAATGTGTGGCGAAGTTTGGCAATGCAAGGCCTAGACCCAAACAGGATAAGTACGTACGTACTAGGAGTACTAGTGTTAAAAAAGAAAGGCGGGGTTTTTCTTCGCGTGATTTAATTGATACAAATCCTCATTTCATGTGTCAATTAATGCGTATGTTTTTCTCCAAAGACCAAAGAGCTAACCATCTCACTCCTCATCGCTTGATTAATGCAGCGCCATGCAAACCAACCTTCTCACTTAAGCATGCATGCAGGGGATATTAATGTCCTTGGTTACTAGTACGAGGCAAACCCCATCAATTTTGCCTCAATTAGTGTTAGTGGCCTTTTGCAAATTGTAATTTTGATATACTGGCCTTGTGTACAAAAAATGGAGGTAGTAATTATCTTTGACTTCCTTCCCCATTGCGGTGATGTCAACGATATCTTTTTTTGTGGTTTGGTGAAGTGCGTTCGACGAAGAACACCATTGAGGGAGACCACAGTAAGTCATTCGCAAGTGCCGCCTGCAAGCCGAGACAACCGCCTTATTTGCATCCAGGAAGTCCGTTGAACCAAAGGACTAGTACTACTAGGAGTACACAATAGCATTGTCCATCTAGCTTAGTGCGGTTAGATGATTTCTCAAAGAAGACGATGGAGAGGCGGAGTCAGCGAAGAGTGAAATGATGGTTGCTTTGTCCGTGCTTTTGTGATTTGACGCCTCACTACTTTGTGATTTGTGATAGAAGGGACAGGGGAGTAGACTTTGTGGTCTATACTATACTACATGCGTCCAAGCATGGGAGAAAGAGGAGAGACGTTGCATTTTTCTATTCCTTCAATCAATCAATCAGGGAGCTTTGGTTCCATCTTTTTGGCTTTGGCAACACCGTCCATAATGGTTCCCACGATGCCAAAATCTATTTTCACATTTGGCTACACATTGTGGATGCCCTTAACCATACCACTTAGTTTTTCTCCTATGTGCTATCTATACGAATCTCAATTATATTGATCTAAAAAATTATAGAATCAAGATTAGTAAAGAGGAGGTGATTTTACCGCGCGGATGGCGGGGAGGTTTCTTATTTTCAGAGGACGTTGTCTTGGCGGTTTGCTAACATGCGGTCCCACGTGTCAGTGCTTTACCAAGCCGATCCGCGTCCCACATGAGGCAGAACAATGGCAGAAGCAACACGTGGTTAAGTTGAAGAAGATGAGGGAGAAGCAGATTCAGCAACAAGTGAAATGATGGTTGCTTCATCCCTCCAACTTCTTTTTTAGCATTATTACTTCGTCCCTCCAACTTAATTGTGGGAAAGGTGCAGCTTTGTGATTTGACGCCTCATTGCTCATTACTACGCCGGTGCCATGACTGGGGTGCTTCACCCCGGCTGCTCTGTGCTGTATTCCGGTATGGCACGTGGACCCGGTAGCTTGATGTCCCACATGTCGGTGAAAGGGACTAGAAGATTTATGAAAGCGAGTGCTCCACTCTTACGACGGAGGAGTACACGACACGACAGCCCAGTGAACTATCACTTGTACTGTATAGTACTATAGTTTTGTTGTTTCGCACGATCCATCGATACAAACCCTATTAAACAGGAAAGGGCAGGATTTTTCCCGCGCGGTAGATGATACTGGCCATACATTTCAAAGGCAATTTTAATGTATGCAAACTGAATAATTAACAATATGATATCTAGTAAAACTAAAAACACATATGATTTATTGTGTTAGAGTGTAGTAGTAGTGCTGTATTGCATAGTTGTTAGATGTAACATGCGAGAACATGTAGAGATGTAGTTTTGGAGGGGCTACAGAGAGAAAAGCGTAATACGGTCACCGAACTTCAGAATAAGCTGATTACGGTCACTATATATGTTTTGCGGTGATTATACGGTTACTTGCTCACCGTTCAGTATCGGATTGCACTCTGTTGACCGGCCAAATGGTCTGCGTGGCGCCATATTGACTAGTTAAATTAACACGTTCCTTGTGGGTCCCACCTGTCAGTTCGCATAAGGAAAAGGTTAGATAAACACAAATTTACGTAGGTGCGACAAGACTCCAACCCGTGCGCGGGAATCACCTGGTTGTGTATGTGTCTGTCAGGGCCTGATGTGTGCGCATGCACGTGTAGGTTGAGCACTTGAGCGTGAGAGTGTGTGTTGGTCGTGTGGTGTACTGGTGTGTGCATGCATGCGTGCGTGTGTGCGTGTGAGTGTTGCGTGCGTGCGTGGCTACGTGTGTACGTGTGAGTGTTGTGTGCGTGCGTGGGTGCATGTGTTTGTGTGAGTGTTGCGTGGATGCAGTTCGTGTGCATGCGTGCGTGTGTGTATAATCACCACACCAGCTCTTGTGTGTTAAAACAGACGACTCATCATACCAATACAGGGCCACCTTGTCCGCTGTGCCCGCGGTCATGACTTCGAACCACAGTCCAAATATTTTTTTGTCGTTTGTTTTCATTCTTACTAGCAAGATGCACGTGCGTTGCACGTAACATCAAGATGCATTTGTATGACTAGTTTATCTTGTGAGAGAAAAGGATGAACGAGGGAAGGCCTTATTTGCAAATGTGGAGAGGTGTCTGGGTACCTTTTTGCAAAATTGCCATAGTTTCTTTCCTATCCGTCAGATATAAATCGGACGGCCTATATTGCAGGATGGCAGGCACACCATCAATAGGCCGAAAGCTAACATGGGCTGGAAATGGCCGATGTAAATCATGGGCCGTTAACGGCTACAAAGAAAATTACTGATCATTATGGGCTACAGTCACTGTGGGCCTGTAAAGGGCCGAAAGATAAGAAGGCCTCATATGGGCCGAAAGACGTCGTGGGCCATACATGGGCCAAAAGTGAAATGGGCTGGTGTTATATTCGACGGCCCACATGATGTTGTTGGGCCGATTTCCTTTAGGGCCTAACGACCATGAGTTAACGGGCCGTAAAATGGGCTATTTGCGAAGAGACCGTTAATAGGCTTTCCATGGGCCAGCCCGTTAACTTTTGACCAAGTCAAACGGGCCGGCTTTGTAAGCTAAATGGGCCAGTGGTTGGTCCTGGTACGTGTCGACATATCATAGCGCCTATCTGACGCACAGACGAGCTGACACGTGTTTCGTCCGGCCAATAAGAATTTTACACGTGGAAATTTCCCATTCGTCGGGGCTGTTAACGGGTTATCGGATCCAAAACCCGACCCAATAGCTTAACGGTGTTCCGTTATAGTGGATGCCACGTGTCGGTCACCCTTGACGAAAGCACTTCTGTGACGCGCGATTTATCGTCATGGAAGTGGACACTTCCGTGATGATAATTTTGGTAATGTCATGGAACACTTCTACGACATCATAGGTATGACTATCTTGATTCTGTTATAAAATCGTCATGGATGTACATGCATGACAAAAAACGCGACCTACTGTGACAAACACGTATCATCACGGAAGTGTATTTTTTTGTTGTGTATATATATATATATATTATTTTTTTTATTTTTTATATAGTGTGCGGATAACTTTAACTTTGAAAGATGGTCATTGGATGAGGCCAATCCGATGGTGCAGAGATGGCAAATTTGAGCACTACTGGTCGTTGGATGTCATCTAGATCCCACCAGATTTTGCCACATGTACAATCTAGAAGACTCCATGGTTGAACTTAAGCATAATGCACAAACCACAAAACACAAGCACTTCTTTTTTCTTCAAGAATCTTCCGTATCAGAATTGCCCAAATGTTTTTCTACATGATTTGCCATTATTTGTTTTTACTTTATGCCTTACAACGCACAATTCCATGAATCTTAAAATAGATTAGCTTTCTTATAAAGACTAGATGATTTTGAATGAAATGAACTAGAAGAGTTAAACGAACATCTACATCATGCATATATGACTCAAAGCTTACATGCTATAATGTGGTATTTATTCATAATTTGGTTGCCAAATCTCATGCGTGCAATGCACGTGTACCTTACTAGTCTAAATGGTGTTTGTGTGTGTGTTGTGCGTGTTAAACACATTGTACGTAGTATATCATACATGGTTTAGATTCCGAACATCTAGCTAGAGCATACATGTACTATGATTTGAATTCAACACAAAATGGATACATATATTTGAATTTGAGATCGTATGTACACGTAGTTCATATTTATATAGGACTTTACTTCCCATATATTCATGTCATGTGTTGTGAAGATAATATTTAGATGGTTGTATAACTAACCCGAGTACAATCCCATTCAAATAGGGAAAATGTACTCAAATTTAGTCAATATGCTAGACAACACACATTGTTTTTTTATTGTTGAGGGAACTGCAGATTGTTTTGGTACTATACACGTTATGTTTGTTGTCCCGATTTTATTTTTTTGTTGTATTTGAATGCATTTCTAGTAATATAGTAAATGGGACATGGCTCTTTCTAGTGATGGGGTGTGAATTGTGTTTTTTTTGGTACACGTCAAGCTTGTTCTCCCGAAATTTCAAGCCGCGCTTTGTTATGCCGAAATTTCAAGCTAGCGTCTCCGTCTATCGGGCTGCAAAACCCCACCTCTTCTACCCGCACCGTGTTATCCCGAAATATTTAAGATATATCTTTGTCCCATTGTGCTCCGACAACTCCCTCCATATCAACCCGTGCCTTGCTATTCCAAAATTACCATGCGCGTGAAAACTCCCACCTCCTGTGAAATCCCGACACATGAAATGCCCGTGATACCCCTGAACCGAAAAAACCGCCTCAAATCGGTGGGGGTACTTTCGTCACTTACCCCACATTTCAGGCAAGCGCGTCCCTAAACCATGGTTCTCCACTCCCATCCCATCCGCCCACCCATTCGTACACCGAGGCCGCGAAAACCCGCGAAGCCCCACACCCTCCTCCGTCCGCCACCCAGCCGGAGCCTCTTCCCCGACGATGCCGTCCACAGCAACACCTCGACGTCCCTCATCCACCGTACCGGATGAGGATCCATCGTCGATCTCGTCGTCCCACCGGTTCAGCCACCCCGTCGTCCACCTCTAAGGAGCTTCCTCGATGTTCCCCTCGTCTTTCGCGCCACCTCCATTCCCACACCACCGTCTTCACCTGCACCACTGGAATAGCAGCATCATCACCATTTCCTCGAATGAAGTTGTGGCCTAATCGGCGCCACCAAAGAGGTTGTACACTAATCGCCGCATTTTCTTCTTGATTCGATCTCATGGTGCTGCCGGCGCTCAGTCTTGAGTCGACACAATGCGGCTCCATCCACGGCAGCATCGCCGACCACTTCCTCCACGGCGTCGCTCCCTCGGCGGCGACGTCCACATTAGTAGGAGATGCTGCTGCTTTAGCTCTCACTCGCGCTGCTGCTCTGCTCTTGCTCTCGGTCCCCTACCTGGTCTGCTCTTGCTCTTGCTCTTGCTCGCGCTGCTACTCTCGCTCTTGCTCTTGCTTGCGATGTTGCTCTGATTTAGCTACACTTTTCAGGGGGTGGGGGGTGGGCTCGCCGGCGTTAAGGAAGAACCAACCGTAGTGGGGAAGGGGGCTCGCCGGAGAGGTACCCCACTATCTATCTTAGGGTTCAGGGTGGGGGCGGTGGTCACCAGCGGTGGTGGGGCGGTAGCGTGGGGATCGCCGGAGAAAAAGCTCGGCATAGGGGGGGCTAGAGGGATGGCCGGGGCAACGGCGGACCAGCGGTGGGGAGTGTTTTTGAGGCGGGCTGGGCGGCGCACCACCGGCCGCTGGGGGCGGCTGTTTGGCCGGTGGTGGATGGTGGCTCAAGGGGGTGGAGGTTGAAGATGAACTGCAGGCCCTTGATTCATACCCAACAGCTGCAAAATCGACTGACTAGAGATGAAAAATTCAGTAGACTGATGTGTAGCCTCACCTCTAGTGCGTTCAGTTTCAACAGTAAAATTCAGTTTCGACAACAAAATTCAGTTTCGATAGTAAAGTTCAGTTTCGACAGTTAAATTCAGTTTCAATAGTTAAGTTCAGAGATGAGCGGCTGATTTATTTACATCTAGCACTTTGTGATTATGTATTTTACGTCATCTATTAGAGATGCTATCAGAATTCCACTTAGGTTAACATTGTCTCTCTTGTCCTGCTTCAGCCTCGGTGTTGTACAACTCACCTGAGCTGCTCCAACGATGAAACCCTCCATCACAGCGGAGCAGTACCTCAGGCTCCATCTCCAGACGCCTAAGATCTTCTTCCCCTCCTCTGATAGCCAAGTCAGCCGGAACATCCTCACCGGCCAACCCAATCACGCTGAGATCGACATGGCTTCGCCAAAGAGGTTGTACACTTGTTGCATCTCTTTTTTACTCTACATTTTATATATATTGTCCACTGAGCACACGTAGTAACGTGAAATATGATTATTTTATTGTACTATATGGCAAGCAGTGAGGTACCATGCAACTTAGCTATCCGTGATGGACTCTCTTGAACACCATCATTATTTATCTCTGCGCGTTTGAGTTGTGCATTAGTCGATGGGCCTGGTAGTTGAGCTAGTAGGGCAGTGGCCTGGGTCCAAAATAATAGAAGTAGCACAAAAACATTTTTTACTTTTCCTTGCTCAAGCCTGCCTACTAGAATCGCCAGTGCTTGAAAGGAAAAGTGAATGAAAAACATAGGAATCAAAAAGTTTCCTATGGTACTACTATTCATGAATTTGGTTGAAAGGAATGGAGCAAAGGAAAACTGTAGGATTTGTTCCTTTAGTGTCTCCCTGAAAGAAAAACCGTAGGAATTTTAATTTCCACTTGTCCTCCTTTTCAAATTCCTATTCATGAAGCACAAGACTAAGAGATAGTAGCATAATAGCATTATAACTGTACATTTTCTTGTGGTTTGACTTAATATCACCATGCTTCTTTGCATCCCGTGATCTTCCAATTCTTGTGAATCAAACACCCATATTGGCAGAAATCCTATGTTTTTAAATTCTCTATTTTGCACGTGCATTCCTATCCTATTCATGTCTATTTCCTATCCCTGCATTGTTGGAATCCTCAAATTCAAACAATCCCTTACACAATTACTTCTGTTAAAAATATGTGTCAGAAAAACCTTGTGTGGTTTTTCCTGCTCCTGTGGCGCCGTGTTCCACCCCAGCTCATCTGCTCCAACGACGGAAGGCTTCACCACAGCAGGGATCCGCTCTCCAGACTATCTTTCGCCGCCTCTGATCTTCTTCCCCGCCACCGACAGCCACGACAACTACATTATCATCATCAACTGAGCAGATGACCTTGAGGACTACACGGGTCCGCGAGAGGTCACACTCTTCCATGTCTGCTTACGTTATGCATCGCTTAATATGATTACATGCTACTTTATCATCGTGTTCACCTATTAGACTCCGAGTTAGGTCCAAACTAATGCTGAAACTTGAGTTTTTAAATGGTTGTGGGGTACATATTGGGGCAACAATCAGTACTATCTGTATACTATCTAGTTAATCTTTTGGGTGTCTACTATGAGTTTCATGTTGGGTGCAAACAAACATTAAAGGAGCCATTATCTGTATTTTTTAACTAAAGCTATTATCTGCCTCCTATAATTGGTTTTGGGTCTATCCACAGTTTGCTACCATCACTCTGGATTTGTGCATGCACTGCTTACATAATCTCACTATGTTTTATTCCTATGCATGTCAGTTATTGTACACAATGGAACTGAACATGTAGAGCAAAAGAGATGAGCCTTGTGTGGCAATAAAACTTCATGCAGACGTCGCTCCATGGTGGGCACAAAGGCAGCCCCCCTCCACCCATTTTGGATTGTAATCAAGAGGAAGATAACTGTTCTGAGGGGGATTAAGAAGGACAAGACCGCTCCTATTTACCCCATGAGGTCTTCGCTCTAACTTGGCATGTTGATGTTGGTAATACCATGCATATGGTGCCTTACATTGCTTACTGTATACATCAAACATGTCATCTGCTTAGTTAAGACATGCTTTGTGTCAATCCCATCTGTTTAGTTCCTTTATCGTATATGTGAATCGTGCAGTGCCATCTAGTTTAGCCAGGCACCATGTATGTGAATTTTGCAATGCCACCCTAGTTAGCCAGTCATATTACATGTAAATTATATCATTCCATCATTTTTTTATTACGTGTTAAATTTGTTAACAATTTTAGTACATTCAATTACTCTTCCTGTGCATCAGCCATTCGACACGGTCATGGAAAAATCTGGAGTGGAAACAAGGTCTTTAGAGCAGACATTGCTATCTGACAAAGCGCATGTCTTGCTAGTTAAAGGTAGCTCCTCAGAGGAGGATTCAGAGACAGATGACCAATCCTATTCCCCCCCCCCCCCGAGGTGCATGCTCTAACTTGGTAGGGTTATGTTGCTCATATCATGCGTATGGTATCTTGCATTGCTATGTCATTTCCTTAGTTTAGACATGCTTTGTGTGAATGCCACCTATTTAATGTCTAATTACCATATATGTCAATTATGCAATGCTATCTTGTTGCAAGATATTATATATGTGAATTATGCAATGCTATCTTGCTGCAAGGCATTATATATGTGAATTATGCAATGCCATGCTGTTTAGCCAAGCGTCATATATGTGAATTATATCATGCCATCCTTTTTTGTATTTATCATTGCTTTTGTTGACAATGTTTGTATATTCAACCGCTCTTCCTGTGCATCAACCATTTGAATTGGTGATGGAGAAATCTGGAGTGAAAACAAGGTCTCAGAGCAGACAATGCTACCTGCTGAAGCAGATATCTTGCTGGTAACAGATAGCTCTTCAGAGGAGGATTTAGAGGCAGATGACCAGTCCTATTATCCCCCTGAGGTGTATGCTCAAACTTGGCAAGGTTATATTACTCATATCATGCATATATTGTATTGCAATGCTTAATTTTTACATCATATACACAATATTGAATGCCATCTCCTTAGTTGACACATCATATATGTGATTGCCCTCTGCTCACTTCTTTAGTATATAAATCATATATTTGAATTATATCATGCCATGATGTTTACATAGAAAACATGTATCTGAATTATGGCATGCCAACCCATTTTCTATAGACACAATATAGTTATATCATCTCATCCTGTTTACATAGTCATCATATTTTGAATTATGTCATTCTATCCGTGAATTATATCATGCCATCATGTTTCCATCGACGGCATGTATGTGATTTATGGCATGCCAACCATTTTAAAAGACACATCGTATAGTTATATCATGTCATCATGTTTACATAGTCATCATATTTTAAAGTATGTCAATCTATCCTATTTAGTTAGCCATCATACATGTGAAATTGTGTCATGCTATCCTGTTTAATTAGCCATCATATATGTGAAATTATGTCCTGCTATTCTGTTTGGTTAGACAACATAAATGTGAATTATTTCATGTCATGTTTTCTTCCCTACTATCCATTGCACCTATCTATCTTACAATGTCTGTACATCCAATTAATTTTCTTGTTTTACAATGTCTGTACATCGATGGCAGTATCTGTTGGAGTAAAAACAGGGTCTTCAGAAAAGATCGTGCTACCTGTTGATGCAGATAGAACCATAGTTGTACTTGCCCAAGAACCAGCCCCACCACACATAACTTAGACTCATGCAGATTGTACCCCTACCCAGTTCGATAGAGAACCAGCTACAACCCTTCTAACCCCAACCCCAGCAGATAGTAACCTAGTTCCCATTGACACAGCGCTGTCTCCACTATAGAGCACCCAAACACGAGCAGTTAGTAAGGCAACTGCAGTGTGATGACCCACAAGTATAGGGGATCTATTGTAGTCCTTTCGATAAGTAAGAGTGTCAAACCCAACCAGGAGCAGAAGGAAATGATAAGCGGTTTTCAGCAAGGTATTCTCTGCAAGTACAGAAATAGGTGGTAACCGATAGTTTTGTGATAAGATAAATTGTAACAAGCAACAAGTAACGAAAGTAAATAAAGTGCAGCAAGGTGGCCCAATCCTTTTTGTAGCAAAGGACAAGCCTGGACAAACTCTTACAAGAGGAAAAGCGCTCCCGAGGACACATGGGAATATCGTCAAGCTAGTTTTCATCATGCTCATATGATTCGCGTTCGGTACTTTGATAATTTGATATGTGGGTGGACCGGTGCTCGGGTGCTGTTCTTACTTGAACAAGCATCCCACTTATGATTAACCTCTATTGCAAGCATCCACAACTACAACAAAAATATTAAGGTAAGCCTAACCATAGCATGAAACATATGGATCCAAATCAGCCCCTTACGAAGCAACACATAAACTAGGGTTTAAGCTTCTATCACTCTAGCAACCCATCATCTACTTATTACTTCCCAATGCCTTCCTCTAGGCCCAAATAATGGTGAAGTGTTATGTAGTCGACGTTCACATAACACCACTAGAGGCTAGACAACATACATGTTATCAAAATATCGAACGAATACCAAATTCACATGACTACTAATAGCAAGACTTCTCCCTTTTCCTCAAGAACAAACGTAATTACTCACAAAGCATATTCATGTTCATAATCAGAGGGGTAATAATATGCATAAAGGATCTGAACATATGATCTTCCACCAAATAAACGAACTAGCATCAACAGCACCAATTCCGGACTTGGAGACAAGAATTGGATACAAGAGATGAACTAGGGTTTGGAGATGAGATGGTGCTGGTGAAGATGTTGATGGAGATTGCCCTCTCCCGGTGAGAGGAGCATTGGTGATGACGATGGTGATGATTTCCCCCTCCCGGAGGGGAGTGTCCCCGGCAGAATAGCTCTACCGGAGCCCTAGATTGGTTCCACCAAGGTTCCACCTCATGACGGTGGAGTCTCATCCCGAAAGGTTGCCTTCTATTTTTTTTCTCATCGAAAGACTTCATATAGGAGAAGATGGGCGTCGGAGAGCCACCAGGGGGCCCACTAGGTAGGGGGCGCACCCTAGGGGGGGCGCCCCCCACCCTCATGAGCAGGGTGTGGGCCCCTGGCCTTCATCTTTGGCGACGATTTTTCTTTATTTATTTTAAGATAGTCCGTGGAGTTTCAGGACTTTTGGAGTTGCGCAGAATAGGTCTTTAATATTTGCTCCTTTTCCAGCCCAGAATTCCAGGTGCCGGCATTCTCCCTCTTCATGTAAACCTTGTAAAATAAGAGAGAATAGCCATAAGTATTGTGACATAACGTGAAATAACAGCCCATAATGCAATTAATATTGATGTAAAAGCATGAGGCAAAATGGACGTATCAACTCCCCCAAGCTTAGACCTCGCTTGTCCTCAAGCGAAAGGCCGATAACAATAAATATGTCCTCATGTTTAGAGGTAGAGGCGTCGATAAAAATAAAATACGGACATGAAGTGATAAAAATAAATATGTCCTCATGATTATTTCCATAACAGCAACATATATAGATTTTGTCATATGATTACTTATGTTCAAGTGATGGTCTTTTCACAATGCAAAAGTATGAATCAGAAACCTTATTGAGCACCAGCAAATTATAATCTCAGTCATTGAAGCAATTGCAATTGATCATAACATCGGAAAGAGTCTATGTCAGAGCTTAAAAGCAAGTCCACATACTCAACTATCACTTAGTCCTTCATAATTGCTAACACTCACGCAATACTTGTGGTTACGGAGTTTTAATCAGACATAGAGAAAGATAGGGGCTTATAGTTTTGCCCCACAACCTTTTACCTCAAGGGTAATGTCAACAATAATAATTCATGCTCCCCTACATCCAATTAGATATATATATATATATATATATATCATGTTCTTTCCAACATGCTGAGCTTGCCAAAGGATAAATGAAAAAGGAAAGGTGAAGATCACCATGACTCTTGCATAAGGTAGCGGATAATAATAAAAGATAGGCCCTTCACAGAGGGAAGCAGAGGTTGTCATGCGCGTTTAGGGTTGATGCACAAAATCTTAATGCAAAAGAACATCACTTTATATTGCCCCTTATATGTGGACCTTTATTATGCAGTCCATCGCTTTTATTACGTCCACAACAAGTTCGTACAAAGCTTATTTTCTCTGCACTAATAAGTCATGCATATTTAAAGATCAATTTTTATTGCTTGCACCGATGACAACTTACTTGTAGGATCTTACTCAATCCATAGGTAGATATGGTGGATTCTCATGGCAAAACTGGTTTAAGGGTATTTGGAAGCACAAGTAGTATTTCTAATTGGTGCTAAGAATTTGGCTAGCATGAGGGGGAAAGGCAAGCTCAACACGTTAGAGGATCCATGATAACATACTTTATCTCAGATATAAGAAAACATAACTCATTATGTTGTCTTCCTTGTCCAACCTCAACTCTTTAGCATGTCATATTTTAATGAGTGCTCCCAATCATAAGAGATGTCAATGATAATATATCTATATGTGAAACCTCTATTTCCTTATTACTTCCTATTAATTGCAATGATGACCAAAGCTATATTTGCCAACTCCCAACAACTTTTAATCATCATACTCTTTCTATGTGAAGTCATTACTTTCAATAAGATCAATATGAACTCTTTGATTCTTTTTATTCTTTTTCTTCTTTCTATTTACCCAAGATCATAGAAAAATAATCAAGCCCTTGACTCAACACTAATCTTTATTATATAGCTCACGGACTCGATTACAAAGAAGGATCATAAAGCAAAACTCAAAACTAGATCATGCCATGACTTTATTCTACTAAATCAAGATACTACTAATAGGATCAAACTAAGAAAAACGGTAAAGATAGGAGTTGTGATGGTGATACGATACCAGGGCACATCCCCCAAGCTTGGCAGTTGCCAAGGGGAGTGCCCATACCCATGTGATTATATCTTCCGGGGTGGTGAAGTAGGAGTTGTTGATGATGGAGTTGTTGCATTTTTCTTCTCTAGCTTGCGTCTGAGGCAAAATTCTCCTCCCTCGGATCCTCATGCTCGAGCTCAAGTTTCATTATATTTTTGCATAGTGCTGCCTTGCTGTCCTGCAAAAAATGAGGTGGGATAGATTGGACCTTAGGAAGGCTTGACTTCTTAAACTCCACATGCATATCACCAAGTTGAGGTAGTGGATCGTCCTCTTCACCGGAACTCGTTTCCTCCTTCCTCTTTGGATCATAGTCTTCTTCTTCCTCCGTGGTCCAGCCATAATGTTCCACATCCCCATATACTTTTGGGTTTGCAATATAATCAGCCATGTAGCTCTCTCCCTCAGAATCTTGGGACGACATCTTGTTCTAATCGTACCACATATCTATTCCTTTTCGGAGTCTGGAACAGTCTGGAAGGTGTCCCTTATGTATTCCTCCGGGGTTACGGTTTCAATAATATTGGTTTCAACATTTATAGGATTACCTGAGATATAGTGTTTGATTCTTTGACCTTTTACCACCTTCGGATTTGTGCCTTCGAAGTTGTTGATTTTTATGGCACCGAAACGATAGACCTCCTTGATAATGTAGGGACCTTCCCATTTAGAGAGAAGTTTTCCTGCAAAAAATCTTAAATGAGAGTTGTATTGCAATACATAATCACCTACATTAAACTAACGCTTTTGTATCCTTTTGTCATGCCATCTTTTAACTTTTTCTTTAAACAACTTGGCATTTTCATAAGCTTGGGTTCTCCATTCATCAAGTGAGCTAATATCAAATAACCTCTTCTCACCGGCAAGTTTGAAATCGTAGTTGAGCTCTTTAATAACCCAATATGCCTTATGTTCTAGTTCGAGAGGTAAGTGACATGCTTTTTCATAAACCATTTTATACGGAGACATACCCATAGGATTCTTATATGTAGTTCTATAGGCCCATAATGCGTCATCCAGTTTCTTGGACCAATTCTTTCTAGACCTATTAATAGTCTTTTGCAAAATTAATTTGAGCTCTTTATTGCTCAATTCTACTTGACCACTAGACTGCGGGTAATATGGAGATTCAATTCTATGATTAATGTCATATTTAGCAAGCATTTTACGGAAAGCACCATGAATAAAGTGTGAACCACCATCAGTCATTAAATATCTAGGGACTCCAAACCTCGGAAAAATAACTTCCTTAAGCATTTTAATAGAAGTGTTATGATCAGCACTACTAGTTGGAATAGCTTCTACCCACTTAGTAACGTAATCAACAACAACTAAAATATGTGTATATCCATTAGAGCCAGGAAAAGGTCCCATATAATCAAAGCCCCAAACATCAAATGGTTCAATAACAAGTGAACAATTCATAGGCATTTCTTGACGTCTACTAATATTACCTTTGACATTCATCGCAAGACAAAACAAAATTATGGGAATCCTTGAAGAGAGTAGGCCAATAAAAACCAGATTGCAATACCTTATGTGGAGTTCTATCTCCAGCGTGGTGTCCTCCATAAGCTTCAGAGTGACACTTGCGTAGGATATGTTCCTGTTCATGCTCAGGTACACAACGTCTAATAACACCATCTACTCCTTCTTTATAAAGATGTGGGTCATCCCAAAAGTAATGTCGCAAATCATAGAAAAACTTTTTCTTTTGTTGGTACGTGAAGCTAGGTGGTATGAATTTAGCAACATTATATTTAGCATAATCGGCATACCATGGAGTGCTACGAGAAGTGCTTATGACATTTAATTGTTCATCAGGAAAGCTATCATTAATAGGTAGTGGGTCATCAAGAACATTCTCTAACCTAGATAAGTTGTCTGCAACAGGGTTCTCAGCTCCTTTTCTATCAACAATATGCAAATCAAATTCTTGTAGCAAGAGAACCCATCTAGTAAGTCTAGGTTTTGCATCTTTCTTCTCCATAAGATATTTAATAGCATCATGATCAGTGTGAATGGTTACTTTAGAATCAACAATATAGGGCCTGAATTTATCACAAGCAAATAAAACTGCTAAAAGTTCCTTTTCGGTAGTAGCATAATTTCTTTGAGCATTGTCTAGAGTCTTACTAGCATAATGGATAACATTTAATTTCTTATCAACTCTTTGCCCTAGAACAGCACCTACAACATAATCACTAGCATCACACATAATTTCAAAGGGTAAATTCCAATCAGGTGGCTGAACAACAGGTGCAGAGACTAATGCTTTCCTAAGTATTTCAAATGCTTCTACAATCATCATCAAAGACAAATGGTACATCTTTTTGTAGTAAATTAGTCAGAGGCCGAGAAATTTTTGAGAAGTCCTTAATGAACCTCTTATAAAATTGAGCGTGACCAAGGAAACTTCTTATACCTTTGATGTCCTTGGGACATGGCATCTTTTCAATAGCATCAACCTTGGCTTTATCAACTTCAATACCTCTTTCAGAAACTTTGTGCCCCAAGACAATACCTTCATTAACCATAAAGTGGCACTTTTCCCAATTCAAGACAAGATTAGTTTCTTCACATCTATGCAAAACTCGAGCAAGATTGCTCAAGCAGTCATCAAAAGAGGAACCATAGACGGAAAAATCGTCCATGAAAACCTCACAAATTTTTTCACAAAAATCAGAGAATATAGCCATCATGCATCTTTGAAAGGTAGCATGTGCATTACATAAATCGAAAGGCATACATCTATAAGCAAAAGTATCAAAAGGGCATGTAAAAGTAGTCTTTGATTGATCTCTAGCCCACACATGTATTTGAGAGAAACTAGAATAACCATCTAGAAAGCAATAATGTGTATGTTTGCATAATCTTTCTAGCATTTGATCTATAAAAGGCAAGGGGTAATGATCTCTCTTAGTAGCCTTATTTAATTTGCGGAAATCAATTACCATCCTATAACCTATGATAATTCTTTGCGGAATCAATTCATCTTTATCATTAGGGACAACAGTAACACCTCCCTTCTTAGGGACACAATGGACAGGACTTACCCACTGACTATCAGCAACGCGATAAATTATACCTACCTCCAGAAGCTTGAGTATTTCTTTTCTTACCACTTCTTTCATTTTAGGATTCAAACGTCGTTGAGGATCACGAACTGGTTTGGCATCGCTTCCAAATTTATTTTATGTTGACATAGAGTGGGACTGATGCCCTTAAGATCATCCTGTGTATATCCAATAGCGGCACGGTGCTTCTTCAGAGTTTTCAATAAACTTTCTTCTTCATGCTCTGAAAGGTTAGCACTAATAATGACAGGATATATTTTCTTTTCATCAAGATAAGCATATTTAAGATTATCAGGCAACGGTTTAAGCTCAACACGGGATCACCCTTGGGTGGAGGAGGATCCCCTAGGATTTCAACAGGCAAATTGTGTTGCAGAATAGGTTCCTGTTTAAAGAATACCTCATCTATTTCCCTTCTTTCATTCATGAACATATCATTTTCATGGACTAGCAAATAGTGTTCTAAAGGATCACTAGGAGGTACGGCAATAGAAGCAAGACCAATAATTTCATACTTACTAGGCAATTCTTCCTCACGATGTTGTTTAGTAAATTTAGAGAAATTAAACTCATGAACCATATCATCCAAGCCAATAGTAACAACATTCTTTTCGCAGTCTATCTTAGCATTAACAGTATTCAAGAAGGGTATACCAAATATATTGGGACAAAAGCTATCTTGTGGAGAACGAAGAACAAGAAAATCAGCGGGATATTTGGTTTTTCCACACAAGACTTCAACATCTCTAACAATTCCCATTGCAGATATAGTATCTCTATTGGCAACTTTAATTGTAACATCAATATCTTCTAACTCAGCAGGTGCAATATTGTGCATAATTTCTTCATACAAGGTAATAGGTATAACACTAGCACTAGCACCCATATCACAAAGGCCATGATAACAATGATCTCCTATATTAACAGAAATAATAGGTACGCCTACCACAGGTCTATGTTTATCTCTAGCACAAGGTTTAGCAATTATAGCAGTTTCACCACAGAATTGAATAGCATGCCCATCAATATTATCAGACAAGAGATCTTTAACAATAGCAATGTTAGGTTCTACTTTGACTTGCTCAGGAGGTGTATAAGTTCTAATATTGCTTTTACAAACAATAGTTGAAGCTTTAGCATGATCCTTCATTCTAACAGGAAAGGTGGTTTTTCAACATAAGAAGTGGGAACAATAGGATCATTATAAGTGACAGTCTTTTCTTCAAATTTAATAGGTGCAGCTACTTTTACTTCTATGGGAGGATAATGTTTAAACCACTTCTCCCTAGGGAGATCAACATAAGTAGCAAAAGATTCACAGAAATAAGCTACTATTTCAGAGTCAAGTCCATATTTAGTGCTAAACTTACGGAAAATATCGGTATCCATAAAAGATTTAACACAGTCAAACTTAGGTGTCATACCTAACTCCTTACCTTCGTCGAGGTCCCAATCTTCAGAGTTGCGTTTAGTTCTATCCAATAAATTCCATTTAAATTCAATAGTCTTCATCATAAAAGAGCCAGCACAAGAAGTATCGAGCATGGTGCGATTGTTGTCAGAAAGCCGAGCATAAAAACTTTGCATAATTACTTCTCTTGGGAGCTCATGATTGGGGCATGAACATAACATTGGTTTAAGCCTCCCCCAAGCTTGAGCGATGCGTTCTCCTTCGCGAGGCCAAAAATTATATATATAATTGCGATCACGATGAACAAGATGCATAGGGTAATACTTTTGATGAAATTCCAATTTCAATCTTTTATAGTTCCATGATCTCATATCATCATATAGCCTGTACCATGTCAATGCGTCTCCCTCCAAAGATAAAGGGAAAGCCTTGTTCTTAACAACATCATCGGGTATACCTGCGAGCTTAAATAGTCCACAAACTTCATCCATATAGCGTAGATGTTCATCAGGATGCTTTGTTCCATCTCCTGTAAAAGTGTTAGCTAGCAGTTTTTCCATCATACCTGAAGGAATTTAAAAAGGAGTTTCATTTTCAATAGGTTCAGTAGGTTGAGGATACCCCGAACAAGCCCCTCAGACAATTACTTTCCATAGTAACAAGTGACAGAAAATTTCAGCACACTATATAAATTTTTCCTTACCAAATTCCACCTACCAAAGGCGCTACACTCCCCAGCAACGGAGCCAGAAAAGAGTCTTGATGACCCACAAGTATAGGGGATCTTTCGTAGTCCTTTCGATAAGTAAGAGTGTCGAACCCAACGAGGAGCAGAAGGAAATGATAAGCGGTTTTCAGCAAGGTATTCTCTGAAAGTATTGAAAAAAGTGGTAACAGATAGTTTTGTGATAAGATAAATTGTAACGAGCAACAAGTAACAAAAGTAAATAAAGTGCAGCAAGGTGGCCAAATCCTTTTTTTAGCAAAGGACAAGCCTGGACAAACTCTTATAATAGGAAAAGCGCTCCCGAGGACACATGGGAACATCGTCAAGCTAGTTTTCATCATGCTCATATGATTCGCGTTCGGTACTTTGATAATTTGATATGTGGGTGGACCGGTGCTTGGGTGCTGTTCTTACTTGAACAAGCATCCCACTTATGATTAACCTCTATTGCAAACATCCGCAACTACAACAAAAGTATTAAGGTAAACCTAACCATAGCATGAAACATATGGATCCAAATCAGCCCCTTACGAAGCAACTCATAAACTAGGGTTTAAGCTTCTGTCACTCTAGCAACCCATCATCTACTTATTACTTCCCAATGCCTTCCTCTAGGCCCAAATAATGGTGACGTGTTATGTAGTCGATGTTCACATAACACCACTAGAGGCTAGACAACATACATCTTATCGAAATATCGAACGAATACCAAATTCACATGACTACTAATAGCAAGACTTCTCCCTTGTCCTCGGGAACAAACGTAATTACTCACAAAGCATATTCATGTTCATAATCAGAGGGGTAATAATATGCATAAAGGATCTGAACATATGATCTTCCACCAAATAAACCAACTAGCATCAACTACAAGGAGTAATCAACACTACTAGCAACCTACTAGCACCAATCCCGGACTTGGAGACAAGAATTGGATACAAGAGATGAACTAGGGTTTGGAGATGAGATGGTGCTGGTGAAGATGTTGATGGAGATTTCCCTCTCCCGGTGAGAGGAGCGTTGGTGATGACGATGGTGATGATTTCCCCCTCCCGGAGGGGAGTGTCCCCGGCAGAACAGCTCTGCCGGAGCCCTAGATTGGTTCCGCCAAGGTTCCGCCTCGTGGCGGCGGAGTCTCGTCCCGAAAGGTTGTCTTTTTTTTCTCATCGAAAGACTTCATATAGGAGAAGATGGGCGTCGGAGAGCCACTAGGGGGCCCACGAGGTAGGGGGGCGCACCCCAGGAGGGGCGCGCCCCCCACCCTCGTGAGCAAGGTGTGGGCCCCCTGGCCTTCATCTTTGGCGACGATTTTTCTTTATTTATTTTAAGATATTCCGTGGAGTTTCAGGACTTTTGGAGTTGCGCGGAATAGGTCTCCAATATTTGCTCCTTTTCCAGCCCAGAATTCCAGCTGCCGGCATTCTCCCTCTTCATGTAAACCTTGTAAAATAAGAGAGAATAGCCATAAGTATTGTTTCATAATGTGAAATAACAACCCATAATGCAATAAATATTGATATAAAAGCATGATGCAAAATAGATGTATCACAGTGCTCAAAGCATGAGGACCACCACACCAAACCCCAAGTCAACGCTTAAAGCAGAAGAAGAATTGTTCTTAGGTCAGGTTCCGTAGCTATGGTTCATACT